>NC_056747.1:343652657-343847657 GCF_019279795.1 Protopterus annectens | reverse complement strand
ACCTAGGACTGAAGTTGTTTATGTATCTTCTGACCAGGATTCTGATTTTTCTGATTCTTCTGATGATCTGGATTTGCCCTTATCTACTTATGAGGATTCTGATGCAGAGGACTCCATTCCCTCTGCTTCCCCTCCAGAGGATTTTTCTTTTGGTGAAACCTTAAATTCTCTAAGGGAGCATTTCCACTGGGAAAGCCAGGATTTTTCTCATTCAAAAAAGAGGGTTAGAGATTTCTTACTCCTGCCTCACATAGGCCTTTAGCTATACCTCCTGTACTAGACATTGTTGATGATGCCTTTTCGGAATCTAGTTTGGACCATGATTCTTTGCCTCCTGCTCCCAGAAAACCTGACTGATATTACAGGGTTCCTGATTCACACAAGTTTCTTTTTAAAAATCCTATTGCGTATCCAGAGGCTATTTCACACGGACCCAAGGGCTTTAAGGCTTCTGCTGCTAAAAATTCTACCCCATCTGATAGCGACTCCAGGACGCTGGATAGTTGGGGTAAGAAGGTTTACACTTCTGCAACCTTGGCCATTAGGGCTTTAAACTGCCAGTTTCATATGTTAAAGTATCAACAACATGTTATTGGGTTGCTTAAACAGAAAATGATGTTGATTCCTGACTGTGCTGAAAATAAAGAATTACAGGATTTAATGCATTCTGTTGAACAAGTTGGTAAACATACTTTGCAATGTGGATTTGATTCATTAGAGGCCTCTTGCAGGGCTGTTGTTACTGGGTCTGTGCTCAGAAGGCATGCTTGGCTTAAGGAGCAATCTTAGCATGATAATGTTAAAGCTAAACTGTTGGATGCTTCCTTAAATCAGGGCCGCCTGTTTGGCAACAAAGTTGAGGAAGTTCTTAAAAAGATGGAAGATAAAGCTAAATCTATGCAAAATGTTAAATATTTCTTGCAGGTTCAGCCTCCTAGATTTAGAAGGCATTGGCCCTCTAAGAATTGATCCTTTCCAGTCCCTTCCAGATCTTTTCAAGCCAAACCCAGACACAGCAGAAACCCCAGATTTCAGTCCCAGGGGACACACACGACTAAGCAGTGGGGGATTTCCGCAAACAAATCTGGGAGTAATAAGACTCCCCTCTATGGAAAACTGTCTCAATGACTTGTTTTTAAAACTTCCAAGCACTTCCCATCTGAATGCTCCTTTAGGCGGAAAGATTGGTCTGCAGGCCAAAAACTGGGAACTCATTACCCAGGACAAATGGGTTTTTAAATATAGTGTCCCAAGGATACAGATTTCACTTCCAGACGTTACCAACACCAAGCGGGTGGCCAGACCTACCCCCAAATCAGTGGGCAGAGGCCCCAAATAAAGTTCTCTTTCTCTTAAGCATGGGGGCTATTCATTTGGTACTAGAAGAGGAAAAGGGACAAGGTTTCTGTTCGAGACTTTTCCTGGTACCCAGAAAAGGCAATACCAGGTGTCCTATCCTGGACTTTTCTACTCTAAACTCCTTTCTGGTGATTCCAAAATTCAAAATGCTGACTCTTCACCAGCTGCTTCCTATGCTAGGCAAAGATGCATGGTTGGCAACACTAGACTTAAAAAAAGCATACCTGCACATCCCTATCAGGGAGTCTTGCAGAAGATACCTACACTTCAAAGAAGGCTACATGCACCAGTTCTGTGCACTGCCCTTTGGCTTATCTACTACGCCCAGGGTATTCACAAAGTGCCTAGCTCCAGTCATTGCATTTTGCAGCAAAGAAATATTCAAATATACCCATACCTGGACGATTGTTTAATTCAGGCAGAAAGTCAGGACATACTTTTGAATCATCTGGCCTTTGTTCAAAGGGTGCTGACTTGTCTGGGATACACCATAAACGAAAAGAAATCACACCTGGTATCCTGTCAACAAATTATATTCCTGGGAGCAAGCTTGAATACAACTTCCCAGATGGCTTTCCTCACGTCAGAGAAATGGATTCATTTGACAACTTACTTCAAACAAGTGGCCACAAAAACCCAGCTATCTGCAAGGCAAATACTGCAAGCCTTGGAGTTCATGGCCTCCTGCATTCTTCTAATTGCATATGCAAGGCTGCATATGAGGAAACTACAGTGGTATCTCAAAGGCTTATGGTGTCACCATTCACAGGATCTAGAAGCAACGATTCCTATCATACCTTGCCTACGTCCAGAGTTCCTTTGGTGGGCCGAGGCCTTCCACCAAAACAGGGGACTACCATTCACACTACCCCCTGCCGCCCAAACCTTAACAACAGATGCATCAGACTATGCATGGGGGGCTCACCTGGCAGGGAAGTACATTCAGGGCAAATGGAACCCAAGTCAAATGCACATAAATCAAAAGGAAAGGTTAGTTGTACTGAATGCTCTGACAGCCTCCAAGGACCATATTCTTCCAGGACAACTAATGGTAAAGATGGACAACACCACTGTCATGTGGTACATAAACAAGCAGGGGGGGGTACACATTCTTACCCTTCTGCAGACTAGCCATGGCATTGTGGAACACAGCCCTGAGTTATCAGGTATATTTACAAGCTCACTTCTTGCTAGGAAAACTAAATACACTGGTAGACGTACTAAGCAGAAACCTCGTGGACCCACACGAGTGGAAACTGGAACCAAGAATTTTCAACATTTTGACAAGCAAATGGGGGAGCCCTGATATAGACCTGTTTGCCTCCCCCCAAAACTATCATTTGGACAAATTCTGCACATGGACTCCCCACAAACAAGCTTGGAAAGTGGATGCTCTGTCCTTCAGCTGGAAAAACCTATCCATTTATGCCTTTCCTCCTCTGCCTCTGCTCTCCAAAGTACTACTAAAGATCAAACAAGACAAACCAAGGATGATTTTGATTGCACCAGACTGGCCATGCCAACACTGGTACTCCCTTTTGCACAGTGTGTCACTGTGGGCCCAAAGGCACCTGCCCCAGACTCCTACTCTATTGTCTTAGCAGAAGAACCAAATTCTGCATCCTCAACTTCAAACACTGAATCTAGTAGCCCGGCTAATTACATAATTTCTCCTTTACCATCCCTCAGTAAACCAGTGATGGATATCATTTTAGAGGCAAGGAGGCCTAGTACCAGAACGTTTTACACTGAAAAATGGAAAAGATTCTCTGCTTGGAACCAGTCTCAAGGGATGAGCACAACAGTACCCAATTTACCTCAGATCTTACAATACTTAACTGAGATGCTTCATAAGGGCCTGTCTTTCTCCTCCATCAAAATTCTTGCCTCAGCCATCTCAGCTCATTATAACACAGAACCACCCCTCTTCTCTCATCCACTGCTTAAGCAGTTCCTCAGGGGACCAAAAATCTATGACCACCAAGGAGAGCTCCAACTCCAGCCTGGGACTTTAACTTTGTCTTGGAGAAATTCACTCTTCCTCCTTTCGAGCCAGCTGCTACTGCAGATTTAAAATTCCTTTCCTGGAAAACAGCTTTCCTTTTAGCAATCACTTCTGCATGAAGGATATCTGAATTACAGGCCCTTATGGCAGTGGAGCCTTTCATCATCTTTCATGCGGACAGGGTATCCCTCAGAACCAATCCTTCCTTCATGCCCAAGGTGGTATCCAATGTGGCTCTTAATCAGTCCATTCATTTGCCTACCTTCTTTCCTAACCTACAGAACAAAGGGGAAAAGATACTGCACTCCTTGGATGTGCACGGACAACTTAGATTTTACTTGGACAGGACTAAACCTGAAAGGAAATCTGAACAACTGCTGGTGGCATTTGCTGCAGGGACAGAGGGGAAAGTTATTTCAAAGCAAACCATTTCAAAATGGATAGGCCACTGCATTCATTTCTGCTATAAGCACCATGGAAAACCTATCCCACAGGGCATCGGACCCCATTCAACCAGAGCTGCATCTACCTCCACAGCCGTTCTCAGGGACGTTCCTACCAGGACATCCTAGAAGCTGCTACCTGGAGTTCTGTACATACTTTCACCAAGCGTTATTTGCCAGTTTTCTCAAAAACCCAGAGCTGGCTTTGCCACTGCAGTCTTGCAGGGTCTTATAGCTGATCCTAATTCTATTTAAATTCCTCCTCCCAACCTTAGTTTTGGGTATCTACCCAAATGTAATGACTGCAACAGTGAAACATGAAGAACATAGTACAGTTGTGTACACTTAACATAAATGTAGATGTTCGAGTGTATTCACTGTTGCAGTCCTGGTTACCCTCCCTCAGGCCCCCTTTCTTCTTTTGGCTATACTTCTACTCTCCCTCACTATGCTCAAAAAGCTTTTTGGTGTATTTGCTTTTTTGTTGGAGGTATATCCTTGTAATTATAGATTTAATTGCTTTCCATTAGGGGGGCACCTGACATCTGGGGCAAGAAAAACTGATGTAATGGCGTCGGATGCATATTTTATACCCCTCACGACCTGTCGTCATGGAATAAGGGACAGCATCCTACGCAGGACCCAAGACTTTGTTAATCTAGCTGACTGAGGGCTACTGCAAGCAGATAACCCAAATGTAATGACTGCAACAGTGAATACACTCTTAACATCTACATTTATGGTAAGTATATGCAACTGTACTTTCTCTCTTTTCTCAATATTGGGGCTGTTCAACCTGTCCCAGCAGAAGAAAGGGGACATGGTTTTAATTCAAGACTTTTTCTGGTACCCAGAAAAGTCCACTCCTGGCATCCCATCCTGGACCTCTGCTTAACACCATGTCCTTCAAGGATGCATCTTATACCTCAGAGTGCCTGGAGTATAAAAGCGTCAGCCGACGCCATCTTCCTCAGTGTTTCTTGCCCCAGATGCCAGGTGCCCTCAAAGGAAGGCTAAATTTGGACAAATGCAATAAATTCCAAACATGCACAGAAATATATATATATATATATATATATATATATATATATATATATATATACACACACACACACACAACAAATACACCATAATAGATAACCCCAGCTAGCTATGAGAGGGAAAAGTACCCAATAAATACCAAAGAGGGGAACCTGACTGCAGATGCATACCTATCGGACATCTACATTTATGGTAGGTACAAAACTGTACTATGTCCTTCAAGGATGCATCTGCAGTCATCACATATGGGTAGAATACCATAGCCAATCTGGGGGAGGAGGATCTATGTAAAGGATGGTGTAGCTAAAATGCCCTGCAGGACTGCTGTAGCAAAGCCTGCTCTGGATCTGGAATATAAAGGTAAATTGTAATGTTTGGAAAATGTATGCACGGAGCTCCATGTAGCAGCTTCTAAAATGTCCTTGGTAGCCACCCCTCTTAAGAAGACTGTGGAGGTGGCTGTGGCTCTGGTGGAATGAGGTCTAATGTTAGCTGGCACAGTTTTTCCATGGAAGGAATAACAGAAACAAATGCAATTCCCTATCCATTTTGAAATTGTCTGTTTGGAAATTGCTTTTCCTTGTGCACCAACAGCATATGCTACCAACAGCTGGTCAGTTTTTCTGTAGCTTTTCGTTCTGTCCAAGTAGTAGCGCAACTGTCTGTGTATGTCCAGAGTGTGCAGAAGTTTCTCCCCTTTGTTTTGTGGATTTGGAAAGAAGGTAGGCAGGTGAATAGCTTGGTTTAATGAGACCCTGGATACCACCTTTGGCATAAATGAAGGATTGGTTCTCAATGAGACTCTGTCCTGATGAAAAATAAGAAATGGCTGTACTGCCATGAGGGCCTGTAACTCAGATACTCTTCTTGCTGAGGTTATGGCCAGAAGGAAGGCGGTCTTCCAAGACAGGAACTGTAGTTCTGCAGATGCTGCTGGTTCAAAGGGAGGCAGAGTTAGTTTTTCCAACACGAAGTTAAGGTCCCAAGTAGGCACTGGAGATTTCCTTGGATGATTGATGTTTTTGATTCCTCTTAGAAACTGTCTTAGGAGAGGATGAGAAAAAACAGGTGGATCAGTATTGTACTCTGCTGAAATTGCTGAAGCATGAATTTTAATGGAAGAGTAAGACAGGCTATTGTGGAGCATTTCTGCCAAGTATTCCAGGATATGTGGCATGTTCATCACTGTCGCATCTAGGCCCTTTGTGGTGTTCCAAATGTGAAATCTTTTCCATTTTGCTGAATATGCTTTTCTTGTGGAAGGCCTGCGAGCTTCCATGATGATATCTTTCACTCTCTTGGATGGCTTATCCTGAGGAGGAGTCAAGGTATTTTCCAGACTGTTAATCGTAAGGTTTTCAGGTTGGAATGCAGAGTCTTGTAATTGTGCTATGTCAGGAGAAGTGGCCATTGAGGAAGAGGCCATGGTTTTGTGTGTGACATGCTCTTTAACAGTGGGTACCAGTGCTGTCTTGGCCAGTCCGGAGCTATCAGAATCACTTTTGGCTGCTCTGTCCTGATCTTCAGTAAGACCTTGGTCATTAATGGAAGAGGTGGAAATGCATAAACTGTTAGGGTTCTCCAGCTAAAAGATAGGGCGTCCACTTTCCATGCTTCTGGGTGGTATGTCCTTGAGCAGAATTTCTTCAGCTGATGATTGTGGGGGGAGGCAAAAAGATCTATGTCTGGCCTTCCCCATGATTGTGTTATCTGTAGGAAGATGTCTGGGTGCAACATCCATTCGTGTGCATCCATGATATTTCTGCTTAAGCTGTCCGCCAGTATATTGTCTTTTCCTGGCACAAACTGGGATTGCAGGTCTATATTGAGTTTCAAGGAAAGTTCCCATAGATTCATTGCCAGTCTGCAAAGAGGGTAGGAATGGGTGCCTCCTTGCTTGTTTATGTACCACATAACTGTGGTGTTGTCTGTCCTTATTAGCAGGTGGCCTTGATGCAGAAAGAGTTTGAAGGCCTCGATTGCATGTATCACTGCCAGCAATTCCTTTTGGTTTATGTGCATGCATAGCTCCTTTTGTGACCATAGTCCTTGAATACATCTGCCCTCCATGTGTGCTCCCCAACCGTGGTCTGAAGCGTCCGTTGTAATAGTTTGGCTGGCTATTGGCTTGCTGAAGGGCAGACCCCTGTTTGATTGGCTTGCTTGAGCCCACCACAGAAATTCCTTTTGGAGACATGGAATGAGTGGGATCAAAGTTTCTAAGCTGTGGCTGTGCTGAGTCCATAAACTCCTTAGGTACCACTGTAGTTTCCTCATATGCAGCCTTGCTTGGGGAATGAGAAGAATGCAAGATGCCATGTAACCCAGGGCCTGCAGGAATTTCCTTGCAGTCAGCTGAGTATGTCTTGTCAGATTCTTGAAGTAATCTGGTAGTTGTCTTTGTTTTTCTTCTGTGAGAAAAGCCATTTGTGTAGTTGTGTCTAAATCTGCACCCAGAAAAGTTATTCTTTGGGATGGAACAAGTCTTGATTTGTGAAAGTTGACTGTATATCCCAATGCCTGCAGTAGGTGGATGGCATAATTCAAGTCCTTTACCAAAGTTTGTTGGCTGTCCGCTTGTATAAGGCAGTTGTCCAGATATGGGTATATTTGAATCCCCTGAAGTCTGCAGTGTGCAATTACTGATGCCAGGCATTTCGTGAATACTCTGGGCGCAGTAGATAAGCCAAAGGGCAATGCTGAGAATTGATAATGCTCTGAGCCTGCGTCTCTGCAACTTTGTCTGATAGGGACATGCAGGTATGCCTCCTTGAGGTCTAGAGTCACCAGCTAAGACCCCTTGCCCAGCATGGGAAGGAGTTGCTGTAGAGTCAGCATTTTGAATTTTGGCACAATGAGATAAGTATTCAGTGCGGACAAGTCGAGAATAGGCCTCCATTGATTTTCTTTTCTTGGAACAAGGAAAAGTCTGGAATAAAATCCTTGGCCTTGTTCTGAAAGCGGAACCTTTTCTATAGCTTTCATTTGCATTAAGTTGGAGATTTGTTTCAAAGACTCTGCCCTTTGATTTGGTGGCAGGTCTGGCATGCCTTTTCTTTTTGGCAATGTGTGAAAATGGAACCTGTATCCTCTGTCTATTATTTGCAGTGTCCATTTGTCTCTTGTAATAGTGTGCCAATTGTCTGAGAATAACGAAAGCTTTCCGCCCAAAGGTGCTTCTAATTGAGCCCTGGTTGGCGGAATCAAAGCAAAGTCATTGAGTCTGTCCTTGTGCAGCAGTTGTAGGCCCTGCACTACCTCTCTGGTTGGGAGGCTGCCATTGACGCCCTCTGTAGGAGCCTCTAGCTTGCCCTCTACCTCTGGCATGCCTGTTCTTGCCTCTCTGAAATCTTTCTGTGTCCGGAAAGGACCAATTCTTGGCAGGCCAATTTCTGCTGAATCTTGGTGGTTGGACTTGTAGAAAATCTTTAACTGTTTGTACAGATTTTGCCTTTTCCTCAACCTTCTTTAAGACCTCCTGAGCAGTGGAGCCAAATAATTTTTGCTTTTCCAGGGGAGCATCCAGAAGCTTAGCTTTAACATGGTCCGGCAGAGATTGTTCCTTCAGCCAAGCATGCCTACGTATGACTGCACCTGTCCTAGCTGACCTACATGAAGCTTCCAATGCATCATAACCACATTGTAAGAAATGGTTACTAACCTGCTGGGAGTTATGTACCAGATCCTGTAGTGATTTGCGATCTAGGGGTTCAGGTGAAGACAGTTTCTTATGCAATTCATCTAACAAATACTCTTGGTACTGTATCATATAAAATTGACAATTTAATGCCCTCATAGAAAGAGTAGCAGAAGTATACACTTTTTTACCCCATCTCTCTAAAGCCCTGGACTCCCTTTCAGAGGGGAGTGGATTTTTAGAGGTGGCAGCCGCAACCCTTTTGGGCCCTGGGAAATAGTTTCTGGATCAGCAGAGTGGGCCTTGTAAAGAAAATGATGCGAGTCCGGGACCCTGTAGTACCTATCGGGTTTGACAGGGGCCAGGGGAAGAGTGTCAGGGGTTATGCTAGACTCAGAGTACACATAATCAATGACATTCAAAACAGGAGGAATAGCCAAAGGTCTATGCTGAGGTAAATGCAGAAAAGTTCTTAATCTTTTCCTGGAATCAGAAAATTCCTGGTCCTGCCATTTGAAATGCTCTCGCATAGTGTGAAGGGTCTCACCGAAGGATAGCTCTTCAGGAGGGGAGGCCGAGGGGATGGATTCCTCTGCATCAGAATCCTCGTAGGCCGAAAAAGCCTCCTCCTGGTAGTCCGAGAAAGCAGAGCCATCAGAGGCCTCCTCTGAGGAGTGGGGATCAGAGGGCTCAACCCTGGGCCTTTTGTCTAGAGGAGGATGAGAGCCCCTGTCTGGATGAGGTTGAGATCCCCTAATCAAAGAAATTAGGTCCTCTGCTAAAGTAAGAATCTGTGAACTTGTAGGGGGTCCCTGAGGAATAACCCTGGGAGGCATAGCTTTTGTATGTTTAGCAACTTTAGCCCTGGTGAATGCCTTTATGGACATGGATGCAGGAGGCCTAGCTGCACCACGTGCTGGAGTAGTTTTGTCTAGAGGAATGGTGTCGGAAGTTTCCAAAACACCAGTTTCTGAAGGAAATTCAATATCAGACTCAGCAGGGGCCTCCTGGGCCGAGGTTGTCGGTTGAGCGGTTTCGGGTGTCGGAAGTACTAAGGACTCTGTTTCAGCAGAGACCGAGACACTCGCGGTAGGCCTGGCCGTGGTTTCAGCTGAAACCGTGGCCCACGTGTGTCTGTCCTTGTCCTTCCGTTTCTTTATTAAATGTGAAGTCGGAGTCTCCGATGGCATTTTGTATGAAAAACTAGCCCCAAAAAATTCCTCTGTGAACTCCGCCCGACGTCTAAGAGTGCGTCGGTTGAAGGAAGCACAGGCTGAACAGGCCGAGACGTCGTGGTCTGGGCCGAGGCAGTAAGAGTGGAAATCCTTATGAGGTGTTTTGTTTCCCACAAGTTAAACAATTATTAACTTTATCTGACATTGGCTGAGGCAAGAAAGAGTCCCCAACGGGGTACTTAGCTTTTGAAGTCTTCGGTAGCTGAATTACAGGAGCTGGCCGACCGGCACTTGCAAACTGCTTCTGCTTCGGGCACCACGCGGCAAGAAAGACTGGGGAAGATGGCGTCGGCTGACGCTTTTATACCCCAGGCGCTCTGACGTCGGGAAGGCGGCGATCAGCCGCCGGACCCAGACTTTGGAATCCGGCCGACCGAAGGGCTGCCTGAGGCAGGACAACCCATATGTGATGACTGCAGATGCATACCTATCGGACATCTACATTTATGGTAGGTACAAAACTGTACTTTTCTGGTAGTTCCAAAATTCAAAATGCTAACTCTGCAACAACTTCCCATGTTTGCTAAGGATGCCTGGCTGGCAAACCTAGCCTTAAGGAACTTCAGCTCCACGTCCCAATAAGGGAATCCTGCAGGAAATATCTTTGCTTTAGGGCAGGCTCCATGCACATCAGTTTTCTGCACTACCCTTTGGATCATCTACTGCGTCTAGGGTATTCACAAAGTGCCTAGCTCCAGCCATTGCATTTTGCAGGCAGAGAAATATTCAAATTTACACATACTCTGATGATTGTCTTATTCTGGCAGAGAGCCAGGACTTGCTGTTACAACACCTGGCATTCGTAAAGAAACTTCTAACCTCTCTGGGGTACACCATCAACGAAAAGAAATCTCACTTAGTACCCTGCCAACAGATTGTATTCCTGGGAGCAAACTTTAACACAACTTCCCAGATGGCATTCCTCACTCTGGAGAACAAGTTTATTTGACAACCTGCTTCAAACTATTGGCCGCAAAACCCCAGCTATATGCAAGGAAAATACTGCAAGCCCTGGGGTTCATGGCCTCTTGCATTTTACTAATTCCATATGCAAGACTGCATATGAGGAAACTCCAATGGTATCAACATTCGCAGGACCTGGAAACAATGATTTATATCATTCCTTGTATGAAGACAGAGTTCCTTTGGTGGGCAAAGGCCTGCTACCACAACAAAGGACTCCCTTTCACTCTACCCCCTGCCGCCCAAACCCTAACCGACTCATCAGACTATGCATGGGGGGCTCACGTGGCAGGGCAGTGCATTCAGGGCAGATGGAACCCAAGACGGATGCACCTGCATATTAATCGGAAATAAATGTTAGCTGTACAGAATGCTCTGACAGCCTTCAAAGACGTTATTCTTCCAGGGCAACTACTGGCAAAGAAAGACAACACCACAGTTATGTGGTATATAAACAAGCAGGGGAGAACCCACTCGTACCCTCTCTGCAGACTAGCCATGGCTCTGTGGAACACAGCCTTGAGCTACGAAGTACACCTGCAAGCTCTATTCCTGCCAGGCAAAGTAAATTCACTGGCAGACAACCTAAGCAAAAATCTCATGGACCCACATGAATGGAAACTAGAACCCAAAATATTCAGTCTCTTGAGGAACAAATGGGGGACTCCAGAGATAGACCTTTTTGCCTCCCCTCAAAACTATCAATTGCAGAAATTCTGCACACAAACTCCCCACAGCCAAGCTTGGAAAGTGGATGCTCTGACCTTCACCTGGGAAAGCCTCCCAGTTTATGCCTTCCCCCCTCTGCCTCTCCTCTCGAAGGTCCTACTAAAGATCAAACAGGACAAGCCAAGGACAGTAATGATTGCACCAGACTGGCCATGCCAGCACAGGTACCCCTCTTGCACAGTGTGACACTGTAACAACCATGGCACCTTCCTCAGTCCCCATGCCAGATTCTGCACCCTCAGCTTTAAACCCTGAACCTTGCAGCCTGGCTAATTCCTTGAGCTCTCTCCTAGCATCCCTCAGTAAGCAGGTACTGGATGTCATTCTGGAGGCAAGGTACTAGAAAATCCTATGCTGAAAAGTGGAAAAGATACTAATTATCTTCGTGTTTCACTGTTGCAGTCATTACATTTGGGTAATCTGCTGGCAGATTGCCCTCTTTCGGCCTGAATTCCAAAGTCTTGGGTCCTGCGTCGGTTGCTGTCTCCTCTTCCATGACGTCAGGGGTATAAAACATGCAGTTGATGCCTTTTTCTTTAGTCTTTCTTGCCGCACGATGCCCGAAGCAGAAGCATTTTGCAAATGCCGGTCGGCCAACTACTGAAGTATTCAAGTTTGAGTTTCAGAACCGAAGTCTTCACTAAAGCTAAGTACCCCGTTGGGGAAACTTTTTTTTTTCTTGCTTTTTACCAATGTCAGAATAAGTTAATAATTGTATTACTTGTGGGAAGCAAATACCTCATAAGGATTTCCATTTATACTGTATTCCTTGCCTAAGCCCTGATCACAACGTGCCTGGCTGTCGGTTTTGTGCTAGATTTAACCAACGCACTATTAAGCGTCTGTATATTTTTGCATCAAAGTATTTTGGAAACAGATTTAACTACCCATAAATGTCGTTGGATAGCAAAATGACTACCGGAGTACATAAAAATGCAAAGAAAAGGACAGAGAAAGTCCGTCGAGATCCAAAACAGACGACGAAGCTTCTACTAAGCCAGTCGCCGGTACTCAGTGAGGCGCTTTCGCAGCCCCTGATGCCCACAACCTTTGAGTCGCATGCCTCTACTGACACCCATGTGGAGTCCGGCGTGCCGCAAAATACTCAAGGTATTGGACCGACGGATGTATCTTCCTCGGATGGGTCCGGTGCTGCTGAGCAGGGACCGGCTCCTGAGGGTGTATTCAGACCTCAACATTTGTATATCAAACCGACAGCTGCAAAACCAAAGACAAAAGCAACTTCTAAAACTAAAAAAACGACGCATGAGCCACGTGCACAGGCCTCTATGCCTAATAAATAGATGATCAAAATGGCTGAAGACCTTATTACCTTGATCAGGGGTACCCATCCCCCTCCAGACAAGAGGCCTAGGCAAGACACTGATTATGAATCTTCAGATCAGGTTTCCATTTCTTCTGATTCCTCTTCTGATCAGGAATTATCTATACCTCCCTATGAGGATTCTGATGCTGAGGAGTCTATTCCATCTGCATCTCCTCCTGAGGATTATTCATTTGGAGAAACCTTGCATAGTTTGAGGGAGCATTTTCACTGGGAGAGTCAAGACTTCTCAGAATCAAAAAAGAGGCTCAGGGATTTCCTTCTTCTCCCTCAGCACAGGCCTTTAGCCATTCCCCCTGTCTTAGACATTGTGGATGATGTGTTTTCAGAGTCAAGCTTGACCCCTGACTCCTTATCTCCGGCTCCCAGTAAGCCTGACAGATATTGCAGGGTCCCTGACTCGCATAAATTTTTATTTAGAAACCCTGCTGCGGATCCTGAAACTATTTCACAGGGTCCAAAGGGACTTTAAGGCCTCAACAGCAAAAAATCCTAACCCCTCTGACAGAGATTCGGGCACTGGACAGATGGGGAAAAAGATTTATACATCTTCAACCTTGGCAATCAGGGCCTTAAGCTGTCATTTTCATACGCTTAAGTAGCAACAACATGTTGTGGGATTGCTGAAACAGAAAATGATGATGATTTCAGAATGTGCAGAAAATAAATAATTGCAGGAATTATTGCATGCAGTTGAACAAGTTGGAAAGCATACTTTGCAATGTGGTTTTGATTCCTTAGAAGCCTCCTGCAGGCTGCAGTTACTGGATCTTTGATTAGGAGGCATGTCTGGTTAAAGGAACAAAATTTGCCTTATGTTAAAGCTAAATTGCTAGATGCACCTTTACAGTATGATTCTCTGCTTGGTATTAAGGCAGAAGAGGTTTTAAAGAAAATGGAAAACAAAGCTAAGTCTATGCAAACTGTTAAAGACTTCTTACAAGTGCAGCCACCAAGATTCAGTAGACACTGGCCTACAAAAAATTGGTCCTTTCCTGTGTTGGACAGAGCTCAAAGGGGCAAATCCAGACGCCCTAAGGGTTCCAGATACCAGGCGCAAGATTCATACAGGTCAAAGCAATGGGGCGCTTCCACCTCCAAACCTGGAGGAGATAAAGCGCACACCTACAGAAAGCAATCCCAATGACTTCCCTCTGCCTACACCAAGCACTTATCTTTTGGCAGCACCCATAGGGGGAAAATTAGCACTTTTTGCACAAAATTGGCAGTTAATAACCCAGGACAAGTGGGTACTAAACATCGTATCACAGTGATACAGATTCCATTTCCACACTCTGCCAATGGCAAATGGCTGGCCAGACCTGCCAAAAAATCAATGGGCAGAGGCACAGAAACAGGTTACGTCCCTCATGGATATGGGGGCCATTCAGACAGTACCAGAAGAGGAAAAAGGACAAGGTTTTTACTCAAGACTGTTCTTGGTACCCAGAAAGGACAAGGTCTGGCGGCCAATACTGGATTTATCGATTTTGAACACATACCTGGACATTCCAAAATTCAAAATGCTGACTTTGCAGCAGCTTCTGCCCATGCTTGGCAAGAATGCTTGGCTGGTGACTTTAGACCTAAAAGAGGCATACCTGCATGTCCCAGTAAGACAATCGTGCAGAAGATACCTCAGATTCAAGGCTGGCTTAATGCATTACCAATTCTCTGCGCTGCCCTTTGGCTTATCTACTGCTCCCAGGGTCTTTACAAAGTGCCTGGCACCAGTAATTGCATTTTGCAGACAAAGTAGTATACATATATATCCTTACTTAGATGACTGTCTCATTCAAGCAGAGAACAAGGACATTCTTCGACACCTGGCATTTGTGAAAAGGCTTCTAACATGCCTAAGGTACACAATAAACAAAAAGAAATCACAACTGGTACCCTCTCAAAAGATAACATTCCTGGGTGCAAGCTTGAATACAACTGCCCAGATGGCTTACCTCATGCCAGACAAGCAAAGGCAACTGACTACTTAATTATTTATTTTTATTATTTTATTTATTTTACATTTGTTAACCGGGCTAGTCTGGCTGGATACATGTCCATTTTCAGCAGAGGCCCGAGGAGAAAAGCTCCACTATCATGCTATAACTTTACACATTAAAAAGATACTACTAATAAAATATAGATAAAACAATAATCAATCAAAGATGACATAAGATACTACTAATAAAATATAGATAAAACAATAATCAATCAAAGATGACATAAGAAAAACAAAGTACAATCGATTATACAGTATTACTAGGCTTGAGTGGCTCAATACATGTATATTTTTTGCAGAGGGCTTGGAGGAAAGCTCCTGTATTATACTAGAAACTTTATATTTTTCAAAAAATCACTAGAGCAGAAAAGATACAAACATTACAAAAAGCAAGATACGATTTAAAATCCAGAGGTGAGTATGAGAGCAGGTAGTGTAACGGTTATCAGTCAGGATTCAAGCATGGGCATAGCCAGTGATTTTGCAAATGAATTCTAATCTGTTTTTTGAAAAGGTGACATGAGGCTAGGGAGGTAAGTTCAGTGGGAAGTTTATTCCAATATGATCCGATAGCGTTTGCAAATAAGGAGTCACCTGCTTTATTATGAGATTTGATAGTAGTTACTAGGAGCTTGTTGGCTGATCGAAGTGAAGTAAGATTTTTATAAGGTGTGATAAGGTTTTTCAGTATGGGTGTGTTGGAAGGGTAATTTAGAATTTTAAAAGTGATGATAAATTGCTGCAGGAGTATTAGGTTTGGAAGTTCAAGCCAGTTGAGTTTCTTTAAGTTAAGACAGTGATGAGTACGGAAAGGAGAGCCAGTTGCAAATCTGGCAATGCTGTGGTAGGCTAAGTTAAGTTTTTGAAGGTTAGCTTTAGAAAGGTTGATAAAGGAGGGAGAGGCATACAGAAGTGTGGAGATGAGGTGAGTTTGGGCAAGAGATACACGGGATGTTGTAGTCAGAAAGGGCTTAAGTCTGTAAAGGGCTCCTATCTTTTTATTTACTGTCTTGATAGTTAAATCAACGTGCAAGTCAAAGTTTAGCTGATTGTCTATGGTGACACCTAGCAGTTTTGTAGAATGGTCAGGCTTGATGATAGTGCCATTGCAGGACATGATGGAAAAAGTGATTGGAGTGGATTTAAGGGTTGGGGTGAAGAGTAGAAGTTTGGTTTTTTTGGGATTTAGGAGGAGACAGATATGTTGAAACCATTTTTCTGCTGCTGTGAAAACCAATTGAGTAGAGGAGTGAAGTTCTACTGGGGATGAAGCAGAGCAGATGAGAGTAGAATCATCAGCATACTGTATACAGGTGGATGTAGGGAGGGAAGTGGGTAGGTTATTTATGAATATAGAGAAAAGTAGGGGACCTAAGATGGACCCTTGTGGGACGCCTATGTTAACTGGGAGTTGAGAGGATAGATGGCTGTCCCAAAGGACTGCTTGTTTTCGATTAGTCGGGTATGAATCAAACCACTGTAGTGCCAGTGAGTCAAGTGACAGGGATTCTAAAGTGTGGAGGAGAAGTTGATGGTTGACCATATCGAATGCTTTTGAGAGGTCTAAGAATAGTGCAGAGGAGAACAGGTTATTACGATTTTGTTTATTGTGTCAGTGAAGGAGAGAAGGGCAGTAGAAGTACTGTGGTAGGGTCTAAAACCATGTTGTGAGTCTACAAGCAAGTTGCTATTCAAGAGATGATGTAAGAGTTGTTGGTGTATGCAGCGTTCCATTATTTTGGATAGTGGAGATAGAAGGGCAATAGGTCGAAAATTTGAGAGTTCGTTAGAGTTACCTCCTTTATGCAGGGGAATGATATGGGAGATTTTCCAACAGGAAGGGATTTTGGATTCAGTTATAGTTCTGTTTATTAAGATAGAGACTGGGTAGGCTAGTTGGGTAGCAGCTAGTTGAAGATATTCGGCTGGTAGTTTGTCAGCAGAAGGGGTGCAAGGTTTGAGTTTAGATAATAATTTATGTATATAGGTTGTGGAGACAGTATTGAACTTTAGTATGGGGGTGCTGTTTGGGTATGGGTTTTTTGGAGGGATAGGGGAGGAGTCATGGTGTTTGCCAGAGAGGCGACTGTTTGAGAGAAGAAGTCATTGAAAGTGTTGGCTATTATGTTGGGTTGGCTTTGAGATAGGCTAGCTGGGGTAGGGGTTTTGGTATTTCCTGGATGTAGAAGTTTGTTTATTCCTGACCAAAATTGTTTGGGGTTTTGGTTTTGGTGTTGTTGATATTTAAAGTGGTAGTTTTTTTTATCAAGATAGATAAGTTTCTTTGTTGAGTTTCTCAGGTGTTTGAAGTTCTGGTGGTCTGTAGGGTTTTTTGTGGATCTCCATTTAGTCCATAATTTATTTCTGGCTCGCATATTTTGTTTTGTAGTTTTTGAGAGCCATGGGGCTAACTTAGAGCTTAGTCTAATTAGGCGGGGTGGGGCATGATGGTGTAGAATTTGTAGGAAGGTATTGTTGAAATGGGTTACTGCTTCGTCTGTTGGGAGGTATTTTAGATTTGACCAGTTGTATTCTTTGAGTTCATTTTGAAAGGATGCTAGGTTAAAATCTGTTTTATTGTGAATGGTACAGTAGGTAGTTTGCTTAAGGTTGTTGTATTTTTGTTTAGAGATAAAGGTCAGGAGATGGTCACTGATATTGTCAGGGAGTATTCCTGTTTTATAGGAGAGGGGGTTGTTGTTAATTAGTATCCAATCTAGAATGGTTTGTTTGTGGGTTGCTTTGTGTATTCTAGTGGGGGAGTTAATGGTTTGGTGAAAGTTAAAGAGATTAAGGTGAATGGAGGGTTTGGGAGATATGCAGGAGTTCCAATCAATATTGAAGTCCCCTAAGATTATAGTTTCTTGAGGAAAGTTAGTGGAGAACCAGCTTAGGATATTTTCTAGTGTGTTGATGTTGTTTCCTGGAGGGATGTAGGAACAAATTATATATATAGCCTTGGTTTTATTAACTTGGAGCTTGGAGCATAGTATTTCAGCATTAGGTAGGGAGGGGGGCAAGGAGTCCACTAAGGCTACCTGAAGGTGGGATTTGTATAAAAGGGCTACTCCCCCGCCCTTTTTATTAAGACGATCATGTCTTAAGGTGCTATAGCCAGGGGGAGTAAATTCGTTGTCTTTGGTACTAGGCTTGAGCCAAGTTTCAGTGAGACAAAGAATGTCAAAGGCATAGAAATCAATTAAGGCATGAAGTTGTGTGATTTTGTTGTTGATGCTCTGAATATTTAGGTGAGCAATGCAGAGGGAGTCAGGGGAGAAAGGTGAAATAGAACGGTTAGTAGTTTGGTTTGAGTGGGTGTGACTCATGAGAGTACTGGGGCCAGGGTTGGGGTGGATGTCACCATGTATTAATAATAGTGTTTGTGGGACTTGAAATACTTTTAGATTTTTGCAGGGTAGTAGGTAAAACCGTTTAGAGGTTTGGAATCTGAAGTGGTGTACCTTGTGGTAGAGAGGGGGAAGGTAGGGAGAGGTTGATAGTATATTAATATGTGTTTGGTCAAGTAGAGGAAGTGTAGATGTGGTGTGTTTGGTTAATACAGGAGGTTGGCTAAGCATAAGATATTCATAGGAGGTAAGAGTATAGTAATAGAGAAGGAAGTTAAGAAGAAGAAGTGAAAGGATTGAGTTGAGGTTTAAAGGCATGTTACTAGTAAGATGAATTTAGCAAGTATAGGACTGTGTGGTATGAGTAGTAGAGAGAGATGAGGTAGTAAGATGAGATTGTAGGGAGTGGGTGTGGTTGTAGGGTTGGAGTATGGTAAGGGTAGGTGATAGTTGGTTAGTTAATTGGGGGAGTGTCTAATCAAGTATAAAGGTAGGGCCCCTGGGGGTGGGTGGGAATTGGGGGTAGGGTGGGGAGCGGAGTGAGCGGAGCGAACGGAGCGGGGAAGAGCAAGTGAGATGATCAGTAGCAGAAAACAATCAGGCAAGAAGAGAGTAGCAGGTGAAGAGGTAAGGGTGATCTCAAGAGTAGAAAAGTCGTAGATACGTATGGTAAGTGGGGGGTAGGTGATAGAGGAGGGCAAGGCAGAGGGGTCAGGCGTGAGGTTAGTAGCAGGAGGCAGAGGTGAGATATAGGCTATAGGCTAATTCAAACTGATGGCAACAAAAACCCAGTCTTCTGCAAG
This sequence comes from Protopterus annectens, assembly GCF_019279795.1. NCBI lineage: Eukaryota > Metazoa > Chordata > Ceratodontiformes > Protopteridae > Protopterus > Protopterus annectens. Next base: position 343,828,751 of record NC_056747.1, on the reverse strand, counting down.
ACAAATTCTGCAGGCTCTGGGCTTCATGGCATCCTGCATCCTACTGATTCCATATGCAAGACTGCATATGAAGAAACTTCAGTGGTACCTAAAAAGTTTGTGGAGTCGACATTCTCACAGCCTGGAAACAATGATTCCTTTCATTCCCTGCCTGCAACAGGAGTTTCTATGGTCGGCAAAGGCATGTCACCAAAACATGGGACAGCCCTTCACTCTACCCCCTGCCAGCCAAACCTTAACAGACGCATCAGATTATGCCTGGGGGGCCCACATGGCAGGAAGATGCATTCAGGGCATATGGGCACCAAAACAAATGCATCTACATATCAACCAGAAAGAGATGCTAGCTGTTCAAAATGCCCTAGCAGCTTTCAAGGACTTGCTTCATCCAGGACAACTACTGATAAAGACGGACAACACCACAGTCATGTGGAATATAAACAAGCAAGGGGGCACATACTCATACCCCCTTTGCAGATTAGCCATGGCACTGTGGGACTCTGCTTTGACCCACCAAATACATCTTCAAGCTCAATTCCTGCCAGGAAAACAAAACATTCTGGCAGATGATTTAAGCAGAAACCTTATGGATCCTCACGAGTGGAAACTAAATCCACAAGTCTTCAGCATGATAAGAGAAATGGGGGAGCACAGACATAGATTTATTTGCCTCCCCTCAAAATTATCAATTGAAAAGATTCTGCACAAGGACTTATCACAGGCAAGCATGGAAAGTGGACGCCCTATCCGTCAGTTGGAAAAACCTATCCATTTACACCTTTCCTCCTCTGCCTCTTTTCCCCAAGGTCTTCCTAAAAGTCAGACAAGAGAAACCAAAGATGATGATAATTGCCCCAGACTGGCCCCGCCAATACTGGTACCCAGTCCTAAGGAATTTGTCTCGGTACCCAGCCTGGATCTTGCCTCAAAGACCACAACTACTGTCCCAGCAAAACAATCAGAACCAGCACAATCAACTACAGTCCCTGAACCTGTCAGCATGGCTGATCATGTAGTCATACAAACAACACCTCTCATTTTGGAAGCCAGAAGGCCTAGTACTAGAAAACCATATGCTGACAAATGGAAGAGATTCTGTGCTTTGAATCAAGCACAAGGAACTGATGCAGCAGAACCAAATATTCCTCAGATATTGCAATACTTAACTGAGATGCTCGACAAAGGCCTATCTTTCTCATCAATCAAAATCCATGCCTCTGCCATTTTGGCTCATTACAATACAGAGCCACCAATCTTTTCTCATCCTTTACTAAAGCAGCATCTTGGAGGAGCCAAAAATTAAAGGCCTCCTAGAAGATCACCATTGCCTGCATGGGACCTCAATTATGTGTTGGAAAAGCTCACCCTGCCTCCATTTGAACCAGCTGCTGTTATAAAGTTCTTATCATGGAAAACAGCTCTGTTACTAGCAATTACTTCAGCGAGAAGAGTTTGAGCTACAGGCCCTCATGGCTGTAGAGCATTTTGTCATATTTCACCCAGACAGGGTGTCTCTGAGAACAAATCCTACTTTTATGCCTAAGGTGGTTTCTAGTGTGGCTCTTAACCAAACAATTCATCTGCCAACCTTTTATCCAAATCTGCAGAACAAGGGGGAGAGAATTCTGCATTCCTTGGACGTACGCACACAGCTAAGATTCTACTTGAGCAGGACTAAAGCTCTAAGAAAAACTGAGAAATTACTAGTGACATATGTTGCAGGATCAGAAGGCAAGGCTCTTTCAAAGCAGACAGTTTCAAAGTGGATAAGCCACTGCATCCATTTCTGCTATTTACACCATGGCAAATCTGTGCCCGAGGGCATTAGGTCTCATTCCACCAGAGCTGCAGCTACTTCAGCAGCCTTTCTCAGGGGAGTACCAACCAAAGACATCCTAGAGGCTGCTACTTGGAGTTCTGTACACACCTTTACAAAGCATTATCATTTGCCTCTCTATTCCAAATCCAGGGCTGGCTTTGCTACTGCAATTCTGCAGGGCCTTGTAGCCGTTTAGCTCCAGCTTCCCAACCATAGCTTTGGGATTCTACCCAAATGTAATTACTGCAACAGTGAAACATGAAGAACATAGTACAGTTGTGTACACTTACCATAAATGTAGATGTTTGAGTGTATTCACTGTTGCAGTCCAGATTACCCTCCCGCTATCCCCCTGTCATTCTGGAGTTTATCTTTCCTTCTCTATCTTCTACAGCCTATGTGGTGTATTTCTTGTAGATGAAGGTAAAGTTTATATTGATGTATGCACGTACACACACACACACATATACATATATATATATATATATATATATATATATATATATATATATATATATATATATATATATATATATATATATATATATTTTTTTTTTTTTTTGCTACCTTTTTGGGGGCACCTGACATCAGGGGCAAGAAAAACTAAAGAAAATGGTGTCGGCTGCATGTTTTATACCCCGGACGACCTGACATCATGGAAGAGGAGACAGCAAGCGGCGCAGGACGCAAGACTTTGGAATTCAGGCCGACTAAGGGCAGCCTGCCAGCAGATTACCCAAATGTAATGACTGCACAGTGACTACACTCTAACATCTACATTTATGGTAAGTGTACACAACTGTACTTTCCTGGAGCCTTGCTCAGGGGGTGGGCACAGCGGTACCAAGCTTACTTCATATTCTACAGTACTTAACAGAAATGCTCCACAAGGGCCTGTCCTTCTCGTCAATTAAAATTCACACCACTGCCGTTTCAGTACATTATAATACTGAGCCACCCCTCTTCTTTCACTCCTTGCTAAAGCAATTCCTTAGAGGGCCAAAATTTAGACCCCCAGGAGAGCTCCCACTCCAGCCTGGGACCTTGACTTTGTATTGGAAAAGCTCACTCTTCCCCCCCCCCCCTTTGAACCAGCTGCCACAGCAGAGTTGAAATTCCTTTCTTGGAAAACAGCCTTCCTTCTAGCCATCACTTCAGCTAGAAGTGTGTCTGAATTACAGGCCCTCGTGGCAGTGGAGCCCTTCATTATCTTCCATGCAGACAGGGTTTCCCTCAGGACTAATCCTTTCTTTATGCCCAAGGTGGTGTCTTCTGTGGCCCTAAATCAGTCCATTCACTTGCCTACTTTTTTCCCTAATCCACAAAACAAAGGGGGAACTAATACTGCACTCTCTGGACATGCACAGACTACTTAGACTTAGTCTTGTCTAAATAGAATATATCAGAAAATCTGAACAGCTGCTAGTTAGCTTTGCTGCAGGGGCAGAGGGAAAGGCTATTTCAAAGCAAATTATTTCCAAATGGATAGCCCATAGCATCCATTTCTATTATAAGCACCAGGGAAAACCCACCCCACAGGGAATAAGATCACATTCTACCAGGGCTGCATCTACCTCTGTGGCATTTAAGAGAGATCCCTACCAGGGATATTTATTTTATTTTATTTATTTTACATTTGTTGACCGGGCTAGGCTAGCTGGAGATATTTCCATTTTCAGTAGAGGCCCGGGGAGAAAAGCTCCACATACTTAATAATAATATAGAAAATACAAAGCAATAAGAGGCAATGCCACGTACCTTAGGAAGGAATTAACATAACATTGTACAGTAAACCATCAGGATTAACAAATTATGGTACATAACATTTACAGAACATTTGTTGCCAGAGTAGTAATTTAAAGAAAGAGTGAGAAGTGAGGTTACAAGCTAAGAGTAGCGTATTAGTCAGGGTTGCAGCAAGGGCATAACCAGTGTTTTTTTAGGTGATTTTTAAGATTATGTTTGAAGAGGGGAAAGGAGGAAATTGAGGTTAGGTTAGGTGGCAGCATGTTCCATTGCTTACCAGTGGTGATGGAGAACAAGGAGTCACCAGCCAAGTTGTTAGATTTGGGTATATAAGATAGGAGTTTATTAGAGGAGCGTAGGGAATGAAGATTATTATAGGGTGTTATAAGATTGTTTAGTGTAGGTGTGTTGTTAGGTAGGTAGTAAATTTTATGAGCAATTGTTAGTTGAGAGAGTAGCAGAGCATTTTGCAGTTCAAGCCAGTCTAGCTGATGTGGATTAATGCAGTGATGGGTTCTATAGGGCTTACTAGTTAAAAACCTCGCAATACTGTTGTAGGCTTTGGTAAGTTTGTTGAGATTGTTTTGTTTTAAATTAGTATAAATGGGAGAAGCATAGAGGAGGGTAGAGAGTAAATGAGAATGGGCAACTGTAGTTCTTGCTTTAGGGGTAAGGAAGGGTCTTATCCTATACAAGGAGCCTAATTTTCTGTTAACGGACTTAATGGTGTTATTAATATGATTGTCAAAAGTGAGTTTATTGTCTATTGTAGCTCCTAATAACTTACAGGTCAGCTCAGGTGATATAAGGGTTCCATTACTAGCTAGGATGGAGAAGTGTATGGGAGGGGTCTTGTTGTTAGGAGTAATCAGAAGTAATTTGTTTTTTTTGGCATTCAAGAGTAGGCACCGGTTTTGGAACCATGTTTCTACTATGGAGAAGACAGTTTGGCTTAGAGATTGAAGTTCAGGGAGAGATTTTGCAGAACAGAACAGAACAGATTTGCCTCTGCAGTCTTGCAGGGATTAATAGCTGGCCCTAATGCTCTTTAACTTCCTCCTCCCTTGACTTTGGGAATCAACCCAAATGTGATGACTGCAACAGTGAAACATGAACATAGTACAGTTGTGTGCACTTACCATAAATATAGATGTTCGAGTGTGTTCACTGTTGCAGTCCAGGTTACCCTCTCTCCAGCCCCCTGACTTCTCTTGCCTCTACCTTTCCTTCTTGTTTGGCATGTACTATATTATGTGTATTTGCTTTTTGCTGGGGTATACCATACGATATAATGGCTTCCTATTGTGGGGGCACCTGACATCTAGGGCAAGAAAAACTGATGTAATGGCGTTGGCTGCATGTTTTAGACCCCTGACAACCTGAAGTCAAGGAAGACGCAACAGCATCCAACACAGAAATCCGAAGACTCTGGTATTCAGGCTGGCTGAGGGCTACCTGCAGGCAGATAACCCAAATGTGGTGACTGCAACAGTGAATACACTCCAACATCTACATTTTATGGTAAATGTACACAACTGTAATTTCCTTTCACAGGGAAAGGTTTTCGGCAATCCGTGGTTTCAATTGATCAGCTTTTCGGAGAACTGGTCTCTGATAAGTGGGTTTCGTTGAGCTCTAAAGTCGGTTATTCAACGTAGAGCTATGATATATATATATATATATATATATATATATATATATATATATATATATATATATATATATATATATAGATATATATATATATCGCTGTGTGTGTGTGTGTGTATGTATATGTATATATATATATATATATATATATATATATATATATATATATATATATCGCTGTGTGTAATATATATATATATATATATATATATATATATATATATATATATATATATATATATATATGTAATGTGTGTATATGTGTGTGTGTGTGTGTGTGTATATATATATATATATATATATATATATATATATATATATATATATATATGTATGTGTGTGTATATATATATATATATATATATATATATATATATATATATATATATATATATACATACAGTGGATATAAAAAGTGTATACACCCCTGGTAAAATGCCAGGTTTTGTGATATAAAAAAATGAGACCACATAAAGCATTTCAAAACTTTTCCCATCTTTAATGTGACCTGTAACCTGTACAATTCATTTTGAAAAACAAACAAATCTCTTGGGTGGGGGGTATAAAAAATAAAAAAATGTACAATAAGCTGATTGCCTAAGTGTGCACACCCTTAAACTGATACTTTGAACCACCTTTTGATTTGATTTAATTACAGCATTCAGTCTTCTTGGGTACACGCCGGCCATCAATTAAAGAGACTCTGATTAACCCCAAATAAAGTTCAGCTGTCCTAATAGGATTTTCCTGACATTTACTCAGTTGCCTGCTACAGCAAATGCCATGGTTCGCAGAGAGCTTACAAAGCATCAAAGGGATCTCATTGTTGAAAGATATTAGTTAGGAGCAGGGTACAAAAAAATTTCCACAGCATTGGATATACCATGGAACACAGTGAAGACAGTCATCAAAAAGTGGAGAAAATATGGGACAACAGTGACGCTGCAAAGAACTGGACATCCCTCCAAAACTGATGAAAAGACAAGACAGAACTGGTCAGGGAGGCTGCCAAGAGACCTACAGCAACACTGAAGAAGCTGCAGGAATTTCTGCCAAGTACTGGTTGTGTACCATATGTGACAACAATCTCCATATGTGTGGACTATGGGGTAGGGTTGCAAGACAGAAGCCTTTTCTTACATAGAAAAGCATATAGGCCCAAGGCTAAAAATTTGCTAAACTGTACATCAAGTCTCCCAAAAGCATGTGGGAAAATGTGTTATGGTCTGGTGATACCAAGGTTAAACCTTTTGGCCACAATTCCAAAAGGTACATTTGGCACAAAAACACTTCGCATCACCAAAAGAACATCTTACCCACAGTGCAGCATGGTGGTGGCAGTATCATGCTTTGGAATTGCTTTTCTCCAGCTGGAACTGGGGCTTTAGTCAAGGTGGAGCGAATTATGAACAGTTCAAAATACCAGTCACCTTTGGCCCAAAATCTTCAGGCACCTGCTAGAAAGCTGAAGATGAAGAGGAATTTCACCTTTCAACACAACCATCACTACAAGCATACATCCAAATCAACAAAAGAATGGTCTCACCAGAAAAAAATTAAAGTTTTGGCATGGCCCAGCCAGATCCCAGACCTAAATCCAATAGAAAATCTGAGGGGTGACCTTAAGTGGGCTGTGCACAAGAGATGGCTTTGCAATCTGACAGATTTGGAGCTCTTTTGCAAGGAAGAGTGGGCAAATATTGCTAAGTCAAGATGTGGCATGCTGATGGACTCCTACCCAAGAAGACTGAGTGCTCCTAATTAAATCAAAAGGTGCTTCAACAAAGTATTAGTTTAAGGGTGTGCACAATTATGCAACCAGTTTATTGTATGTTGTTTATTTTTTATATTTTTTCCCTAACAGATTTGTTTGTTTTTCAATTGAATTGTACAGGCTATAGGTCACTAGGTCACATTAAATGCGGGAAAAGTTTTGAAATGATTTATTGTGGTCTCTTTTTTTTTATACCACAAAATCTGGCATTTTAACAGGGGTGTGTACACTTTTTATATCCACTGTAGGTGTGTGTGTGTGTGTGTGTGTGTGTGTGTGTGTGTGTGTGTGTGTATATGTATATATATGTATGTGTATATATATATATATATATATATGTATATATATATATGTATGTATATATATATATATGTATATATACATATGTATATATATATATATATATATATATATATATGTGTGTGTGTGTGTGTGTATATGTATGTATATATATATATATATATATATATATATAATATAATGTTTGTGTGTAGAACAAACTGATGCATTAAAATGAATTAAATGTAAAACTGATATGGTTTGAAAGTTACGGACTAATACAGCAGTCTTTGATCTTGTGTACTTTTGTTTGATTTGTCCTTTTTGTATTGAAATAAAACTTAATGATTGTAGTGACTGCTTGTTGTTTTATCATTTCACTGCATTTGTATGATTGGTATTATTTCCCTTGTGCTGCACAGAATTTTTTACTTGGAGAATGGTGTTCATTTTTAACAACTGCAGTATGTTCATTGAGTGCCTACTGTCACGTCTTGATGTTTTTTTTTGTAATAAAAACAAGTCTCTGGAATCAGCTTTTCAGTTTGTCGTATATTTACAATGCAGTGCATAAAAATGAAAAATTTATGGGTAGTAACAATGTTTTGGTCACAAATGCACTGCTAGTTTATTGTAAGTGCCATGCTGTACATGTTCCCGTTTCAGAGTTAAGTTCGATGTGTGGTCTGTTTTCATTCAGCATAGTTTTCAGTATTCCTTCACATCAGCAAACAAACTATGCTTAAATATAGCAGCCTTTTCCTTTTAGGGTGGTTCACTCCACAGGCAGGATAAGTCCATAGGTTTATTCTTCTTTGAAGTACAACACTATCCCTTTTTCATGTCTCCAGATACTTTTGGAACACTCTCACATATTTCCCTGTGGCGACTCTTCAGAGCTCTGTAGACTTGGAGACCAGTGGTATGACTTTCTCATGAGGCAGTGGCCATCATGTACATTGAGATTGCTGCTTCCTTTAACTTGGGATGGAACATTACTTCTCTCTGGTTTGCCTGTCTGCCTGAAACGTAGAAGCTCTGCATCTCCTTTCCATAACATGCTGTCTTGCAAGGGTAACTGTAGCCAGTGTTTAAGTAGTAGATGTAACACTACAGTAAGCAGTGTGCATCTCAGACTCAGCAGTCACCAAGCTGCACAATTCCCTGATAGTGATTTGTAGACCACATACTTTATCAGAATCTTGTTTCTTAAAATTATAAACACATGCACAAAATGTCAGAACTCCTAATGAATCTTATATGACACAAAAAGTGAGATGGGTAATGTACTTTCTATCAGCCCATGGATGAAGTGTGGTGTCATGTTTTAACGTAGATCGTAAAGCCAATTTGTACTGGCATGTTAAGCCATAGATATTTAACTTTAATTATAGAAATGAGTTGTGGACACTGTAGAAATGATAGTAGCATCAAGGGGAGTATCATTAAATATTTCCAGTCACTAGCATTTTTTTTTAATTTGTTAAAATATTCAGGTTAAAGTCACCACAAGCTTTTGAACTTTTTCTATTTCAGGGTTTAATGAACCCACAGCATGTGATGGTTTCTATTTATGCATTACATTTAGATGTACTTTTTATAGGTTCATAAGTTCATATAAGGTTACTAGGCTAACGGTCCTAGATCCCTTACAAGCCTCACCATATTTATCCCAAGTGGCCCCAATTATTGGTGTTTAGACGAGTGAAGTTTGCAGAGGTAAGGGTCTGTAGTAGTTAATAACAGCTTCCTCTGTCTAGGAGGGACATGGGTGCCACCCCATCACTTGATCTAGGTTGTGTTTGATGAGGGTCAGGGAGGGACTTTTTCACATGAATTTTAAGCTTGTTCCAGAGAAGTGGCAACCTCTGGGAGATGTATCTATATCTCCATCATGACCTGCTCATGTCAGAGGCTGGGTTAAGATCCCTGAATTGAGTGACTCTCATGCCGTTTGACTTAAGAATGTGTAGCATTTCCTTCAGGGCCAGGTCAGAGACTGCCATGTTAGACAAGCACAGGTCACCCCTTTAGCAACCTGTAGGAGATGGAATACAGTGCCAGGGCTTTCAGTCCTTCCATACAAGACTTGTTTTGTGTACCTTGTAATGTCTTGGCGAGAAACCTCTGTGGTCTCTTAAATTGTTGCAAGTGTCTGGTAAGGTACTGTGGATACGTGGTGGTCAAATTTCAGATTGCTATCAACCTAAGTACCCAGGTCATGTACCATTGAGTCTACACTTAGGAGGTTGCTGCCTATAATGTAATTAACAGGGTTGTCAGCTTTCCCAAAGGGAATGATAATGCATTTTTTTTGCATTTATCTTTAATCCATAGCCTTGGCACCGATAGCTTGTCTGAGTTAACCCTGTCTGCAGTATATTAATATCATTGGACTCGATGATTTCGCCAAATTTATATTCGCCACTGGACTTGGTTAGCCACAGGCCATCCAAGTTTGTCTGGATTTCTGAGAAATAAATTCTGAACATTAAGGGGCCTAGAACAGAAACCTATGGTATGCCACTGGTGACTGGTCTTTCACTAAAGGTGAAGTCGCCCACTTTGGCAGTATGTGTCCTGTTGGTGAGCCATTTGGCTGCTAATGTAGGGGTTAATTCCCAATTGGAAGAGTTCTTCTATAATACCTGAGTGGGGTATTGTGTCAAACACCTATCCCCACTGTCCACCAGCCGTCAGCTGTCCTGCAGTTAGTTCGCCCATTCATATGTCTTGGGATAAGAGACAGTTGCAGGAAATGGTTATCTAGTCAACCATATGCGCTTTCTGATTAATGGCATAAGTCCCAATAACTGGTGCTTGACATGTGCTTGCTTGCATAATGGCCTGTTATGCCTTCTGTAGCACAACATTATGCTCATTCCTGCATAGCCCTGTTTGGAGGCTGCTGTTCATCTTAGCTTAATTGAGCCAAAGGCTTCTGTGTACAGGTTGGAAGTGCCAGGTGCATGTCTTCCACCCATGTGCTGCATGTTGTACTGTCACTTCACTGAAAGAATTAGCGAGCAAAAGACCTGTTTGTTTTTCTTGCCCTCAGCATGGGAAATCCAGTGTCCATTGATGATTCCTACCATCCTTTAGTCAGGTTTCTATACTTCTTGGATTGGAGGAGTTTATGCATTAGTTGACATGTTAGAATTGCAAGAGAAGTTTGAAGCCGTTTACTTCAGCAGCTCAGCTTGCGATTATTTTTTTTAGGAAAGTCGTGATACATACATATTTGTTATTCCAATTTCTTGATCACATCCAGTTATACTCTTCAGTTGTAGCAGTTTGTTAGTGATGCTGCAATATTTGAGCTCATTACAAAGAAAGTTTTTTTATGTTTCAGCATGCAGCAGGTATATTGCTGTCTTGCAGTGGTAACCAAGGAAGTAGTATGGGGAGGCTGGACACATGACAAAAGTAGTGAAATGAAATGTAACATGTAATACAACAGGGATATATTAAAGCTCTGAAAAATATAATGTGCATTATACTGCATTGGAGGTCATATATACTATGTATCTTTGCAGAAAAAAACTCAAAATAACGGAGGCGAATTTTGGATACCACTTGTCACGAAAAAGCAGAAAGAATGGCAGAATAAGAAGCCAACGAATGTAGCCTATTTTTAAGAAGAAAAAAGGTAAGGAAGAATTGCCTGTAAAAGTAAATGAAGGCAATACTAATTAAATGTTAAAGATTTGCAGGTATTGAATGCATTTGATCAGTGTCAGAATGAAGAATAAAGTGGGGAAAAAAGAGCATCTAGGCGAATACTTTGAAAATAAAAAGAAAAGGTAAAGAAGCGGGACTGCAAGAAATTTAGTTTGAAAACTTAAACGAGCAGAACAGAAGAATGAGGAAGTGATGCAAATAAGGGACAGGGAGAGGATGAAAGTAGAAAACAAGAATAAATTGCTTGACAGTTGCAATATTAACGGAAGTACTTTGACAGTTATTGAGAGATTGCAGGTGGCCATGCAGTTAATAATGAAAGAAAGTTTTCTTGTTGCTGGAGCTAGTGAGACATTGTTTTTAACAAGTGTCCAGAAGTGACTGCATTTAAAAAAAAAAAAAAAAAAAAAAGTAAGGTCAGAGGGTTGGATGCTAGCGGCAGATTCCTTCTTGGAACAGGACTAGATTGAATGGACTGATAGGAATCTTCCAGAAAATTAGACAAAAATGTGATATAATTTGCTATAGTGATTGAACCTTTTTGCATATAGAGGTCTCTGAAAAATGTAGTGAAGCTGTGCAATCTTAATAAAAAAGTATGTATATATGTATGCTTATCTATCTGTATACGTGTGTGTGTGTGTGTATGTATATATATATATATATATATATATATATATATATATATATATATATATATATATATATATATATATATATATATATATATATATATATATATATATATATATATAATTCCACAAAAAGACTAGAGCGATGCTCACCAAGGTCAGGTATCCAAAAGTGTAAAGTGATAAAAAATCCAAGATAGAGTACCACAGCTTAATTAAAACTTTATTAACAGGAGGATAAGCGCTTTCGGTTTGCTATAACCCTTCTTCAGATCACAATACAAACTGTCAGGTAGTTAAGTAGTAAAATAGCAGATAAAAATTTGCCATTGAGATGCCAAAATTATTTCAACCAATAAAATACAACATGTTAATAAAATATAGCAACCAACCAGTCAGGTTGGTGAATGGTCATGGTCCTAAGCTAGTGATTCATTAGCAGTGCGAACATTTCCTTCCTTTTATACAACCATTTCTTGCTATAAATAATACTCTTTAAAAATACAATTATCGTAATTTGTCTGTATTTTCATTCATTATATGTATGTTTGTATAATATAACATTAAATTGTAACTTATTTTAAAATCGATGAAATAAAACAGTGGAAGTATTGTTTTTAGAACCAATTTGAGTTTATGGTTGGTTCTAAAAATGATACTTCCACTGTTTTATTTCATAGATTTTAAAATAGTTACAATTTAATGTTGTAGTACACAAACATATCTATCTAAATTCACACACACACACACACACACACACACACACACACACACACACACACATGTATATACATTTGCATCTATATATGTGTGTATGTATAGTAATATTCAGTGTAGAGGGGCTCTGAATACTTCTGGCTGTCATTTAGGTGGGGCACATGCCTCTGAGTTAGCATAAATGTAGTTAGTAGTTTGTAACGCAGTAATATGTCAGACAAGGCACATGGTGTGAATTTTAGGAGGCATGAAAAGTTATAATGAAGTTAAATGTAGTAGGTTTTAAAGATTCAGATGCTGCTTAGAAATGCAAGAAATTTCTTACAGTTTGTATGGATGTTGTATGAAAAAAAAGTTGGTTGTAGTTTAGATTGAAGGATGCAAGATGCCTATTCAACAGTGGTCGTAAGCTTTTAATTCATCAATAATATAGAAGATCTGAACCACATTTGTATCAAAGTGATGAAAATAAAGTGTATCTTGTCCTGAAGCAAGAATTGCTATTAAAGGAGTAATTAGCAGAGCTTATAAAGTATTGCCTAATTAATTCTAAGAATCAATCAGAGGAGGTTAGAAAAGATTGGGCTGAGTGAATGGAAGGATGGTTTAAAAATGTTAGAGTGAATGAAAATTGTAGAAGAAAAGATGTGTATACTTCGTGACTGGAAGAATGGAAACTTTGTTTTCTTTTTTTGTGAATGTATGTAAACTTTTAGTTATGTACTTACCATAACTTTGGATGTATGGGATCCATCTCGCCTACATTCATAACTGATGGGTTCGGAGCCGATCCGTCGGCTCCGACTTGGCCACTATACACTAGAACTAAGTCTCTCATTGGCTGGGCTACCCCTTATCCCACAATCCACCACACCTGCTTCCCCAGATCTTGTTTGTTCGCTTTCATACATACATACAGGAACAGAAGATATACCAATAACTGTAACCAACTAGAGCCCTTCCAGAGAAGAGCTCAGCAAGAGCAATGTTTCCTCCAAATCCAAAAGGTAGGGGGAAGGAGGGTGGGTATGTATGAATGTAGGCGAGATGGATCCCATACATCCAAAGTTATGGTAAGTATATAACTAAAAGATGTAATGGGATCCTATCTCGCCTACATTCATAACTGATGGGACAGCGTCCCTAGCACCTGAACCCCGGGTGGCTCACTGGAACACACTCCTGAGAACTGCGGAACCAAAGGAAGTTGTATCTCAGGAAGCCACATCAAGCTTGTAATGAGAAATGAAAGTGTGCGGAGAAGACCAAGTAGCAGCCGCACAAATATCATCTATTGAGACTCTGGAATGAAAGGCTACAGAAGTGGCCATAGCCCTGGTAGAATGAGCTTTGACTGGGAAAGGCAACTCTCTGCCTGATTGGGAATAAATGAAAGAAATGCAATTCTTAATCCATTTGGCAATGGTGGCTTTGGCAACTGGAAGACCTGACCTATTCTCCGCAAAAGACACAAACAGTCGGTCAGATTTTCGAGTCTGAGTGGTCCTATCCAAGTAAAAACGCAGTTGCCTGTGAACATCCAACTGATGGAAGGTATATTCTGCTCCATTAGAAAAATTTGGAAAGAAAACTGAGAGCTCCAATGATTGCTGAATACGTAAAGGGGATGCTACCTTAGGCAAAAAGGATGGATTCAATCTAAGGGAAACTCTGTCTTTGTGAACAAATAAGGAGGGGAAGAACAGAGAGCCTGAAGCTCTGAAACACGCTTAGCAGAAGTTATTACCACTAGAAAAGCAGTTTTCCACGACAGGAATTTAACATCACAAGTGGCTGCCGGCTCAAAGGGACGGGCAGTTAAGGAGGCCAGAACTAAATTCAAGTCCCAAGGGGGCACGGGATGAGCCATAGGAGGCCTGAGGAGCCAGGCTCCCTTAAGAAAGGACTTGCAAAGTATGTTAGCCATTAAAGAAGGCTCTATAGCAACATGAAAATTAGATATAGCCGCCAGTTTAACTTTAAGTGTGGAGACTGAAGAGCCAGAATGAAACAATGAAGCTAGAAATTCCAAGACCTGAGGAACTGGGGCCGTAAGAGGATCAGTGCCTCGCTGCTGGGCCCAACAAACAAACCTTTTCCATTTGCTGGAGTACAGCTTAACGGTAGACGGCTTGTGGGAAGAAGACAAGATGTGCATCACTTCCGAAGAAAGAGAAAGATCTCTAACTAAGGATGGAAGTGGAGCAGCCAAGCAGCCAGTCGCAGCGACCGGAAGGACGGGTGAGTGTGTCCCGACGGATTGGATAACAGATCTGGTACTGGGTCCAGAATCCAGGGGCCCTGTACCGTATACTTCTGGAGAAATGGGAACCAAACCTGATGGGACCAATGTGGGGCGACCAAAATCATGTGACACCCGACATGAAGAGCCTTCTGAATCATCCTCGGGAGAAGGGGAACCGGGGGAAGGCATAAAGCAGACCCGGGGGCCAATTGTGGGCTAGAGCGTCCCTGGGAGACTGTCCCTGAGAGGGTGTCAGAGTGAAGAACTCTCTGCACTTTGCATTGTTGGGGCTGGCGAACAAGTCGCAGCAAGGGAGGCCCCATTTGGCGAAGATCCGCGCAGCCACTCTGTTGTTGAGGGACCACTCGTGGGGCAACAGGAGAGTCCTGCTGAGCCTGTCTGCAATCACATTGGCTTTTCCCGGAATGTGTGTGGCTACTAAGAAACGTCGAGAGGCTATGGCCCAGTGCCATACTCTCATGGCCTCCCTGCAAAGGGGGTAGGACCTGGTTCTGCCCTGCTTGTTTATGTGCCAAACTACCGACATGTTGTCTGATAGAATCGCAATAGTACTTTGGGGGAGAGCATGATGATGTGCTTGTAAAACCAGAAGCACCGCTCTCATTTCCAGGATATTGATGTGAAGGTGCTCTTCGCAATCCTGCTAAGTGCCTTGGACAGACCTGTCCAGATAATGACCCCCCCACCCTATCTGGGAGGCGTCCGTGGTCACTGTGGCAACAGGGGGCTGAAGGGTGAAAGGATGCCCCCGGTCCAGGTTGGACCGACATAGCCACCAACGGAGGTCCCGACGACAACTGTCCGTAATCAGAACTAAGTGGTTCAGGGGAAGTTCCTGGTATGACCATTGAACCGATAATAACCATTGCAGCACCCGCATGTGCAGCCTGGCTAATGGTACTAGGAGGATAGTTGCAGCCATCGAACCCAATAACTGAAGAATCTGTCTGGCAGGAACTCGAGATTTGGGTAACAAGTTTAGAACCTGTGATTGTAGAACCTGAATTCTCTCTGATGGCAAAAATGCCCGCATCCTTTTTGTGTCTAACTTTGCGCCTATAAAGGTGATGCATTGAGATGGCCGCAGCACAGATTTTTTCCAATTGAAAGTGATTCCTAGCAAGAGACCCAAGGTTACTGTGGCCATCAGCGCTCGAATCAGTAGATGCTTGGAGGTGGCAGTGAGGAGCCAGTCGTCGAGATAGGGAAACACTTGGAATCCGAGACTTCTCAAGTGAGCTGTTACCACTGCCAGACACTTGGTAAACACCCTGGGGGTTGTGGTGAGACCAAAGGGCAGTGCACGAAACTGGAAATGACTGGTTCCTAGGCGGAAGCGTAAATGACTCCTGGACTCCTAATGTATCAATATGTGATAGTAAGCGTCCTTGAGGTCTATGGAGCACATCCAGACATCCTTCTCCAATAACTGGAGAATGGACTGAAGGGTGACCATCCGGAACTTGGACTTCTTTACAAAGCGATTCAAAAGGCTGAGGTCCAAAATGGGCCTTGTGTCCCCTGTCTTTTTTGGCACCAAAAATAATCTTGAGTAAGTTCCTGATCCGATCTGGTCGGCGGGGACAGACTGGATGACCCCTTTGCTTAGCAGCTTTGAAACTTCTACGGCTGCCAGATCCCGTTGACTGGGTGGCACGTCCGGGATTCTCCTTGTAGGAGGAGGGGGCTTGAAAAAGGGGATAAGATAACCTCTGGTTACAATGCGAAGCACCCACTGATCCTTGGTTATAGATTCCCAAGCCTGTGGGTGTTTCGCAAAACGACCCCCGACCAGCTCCGGAGAAGCACAGCCGGGCCACATCCTAGGGACGTTGGGGGTAGGAGGAACCACGAAAGGAGTCGCGGTCTCCAGAGTTACGGGGGCCTCTGCCACCTCTAGGGCGGCGTCTTCCTGAATCTCCCCCCCCGCCTCTGGAGGGGGATCACTCGGTGGAGTAGAGAAGAATTTTTGGGATTTTCTGAACCACATTTTCCTTCCTCTCTGGGCCTTGGGATAAGGTCTAGAGGGAGCGGAAAAACGGGCCCCAACGGCAGTCAAGGTCTTGCCCTCCTGCTCGCACTGAGTAAGAGTGTCCTTCACCTTGGGTCCAAACAAAGAAGACCCATCAAAGGGGGCGTCGGCGAAGGAAGACTTAAAGGCCTCCGCGATTGGACATGAGCGTAACCAGGCTTGCCTCCTAAGAGCCACTCCTGTACCCGCTGCTCTACTCGCCCCTTCGGCTGCATAGGAAATGAGCCTCATGGACGAGTTGACAATAGAAGTTAGGGTAGTCATCTGGGCACTTACGGTCTGTGCTAACGCCTCAGGAAGGTTACCCGCAAGGGACTCTCCTAACTCCTTGAGGAGGTCCCTTTGGAGCCTTGTAAAATGACAAAGATAGTTCAGCGACCGCATGGTAAAGGTCGCTGAAGAAAAGGGTACGCTTCCCGTACCTATCCATGCTCCTAGAATCCTTATTAGGAGGATGAATAGACGTTGAAGCCTCTGACACATCCTGCTGAGTGGCAGATGCCACCACCATAGCATCAACTGCAACACCCTTGGTAAGGAATTCCTTCTGGGGAGGGGCCGAAAGAAAGTTATTAGGCCTGGCAGGCACCGGTTCTGCCGTATCAGGATGCTCCCACACCCTCAGAGATTAGGTCCAACAACTCATCAAAGGGTGGAGACACCCAGGAGGAGGAGGGCTGGGCCCCAAAGACCTTGAGGAAAACTTACTCCTCAGCGGTAGGGACTTTGGAATGCCAATCGCCTCTCTGTCTCAAGATCTCAAGGATATCCGAGAAAGAGGTGTCATCCGAGGATGATTTAGGGGACCCCTCCGCATCATCGAGGTCAGTATCTGAAGTGACGGATTCATCTTGGGAATCAACGTGCTTCCTCTTACACAGTCTCTTCCTTGGGGGTTCATCCGAAGCAGATTCAGAAGGACCCCCCGAAGAAGGGAACCCCCTAAGGGGGTATCCTCAGGCCCTGGGGCCCCACTGTCATGGGAAAGAATGTCTCCAGAGGCACCAGTACCCAAAACTTGGGACGGTGAGGCCGAAACCTGCTGAATCGGCAAGGTCATGGCCAGTGCACTCCTCATGGCCTCAAAAGCAGGACCTCCAGAATCTGCAGAGGGCATGTTGAGAGACCACGGCAGTACCGGTAATACCTGCGGCCGATGCTCCGAGGGGAAGACTGGGTATCGGAGAGGCGAGCTCCACAGTGTTGCCTTCGGCTCCCGCCGAGGAAGACCCGGTACCAAACCCTGACACCGAGGACAGGGTAGGAATGAAAGTCTGAGTAGAGAAACCCCGAGGGGGGTCCCTGCTCCGACTGGACGATTCCGCTCCGTTCTACCTGCACCGACTCCAACGGCTCCAAGGGGGTCGGAGGAGGAATCAAATGCATGGGATGTGGAGTCGGCTCCGAAGCCGCATGGGCTGGAGCCGAGATCATTTTATTAAAAACTGGGGACTGGAACAGCCTCTGGATAACCCTATCCAAATCCGAATCCGATAACCTAGAGGATTTGGAGGAAACAGATTGGGGCCGAGAAGACTTCTGCCTCGGCTCCGACAAAGCAGGGGATCGGCTCCGAAAGGGTTCCAGCACTATTGGACCCGAGACCGGGACCGTTTGCAACAGTGTCGGCACCGAAGGAGCCTTCGGAGCCGAGGGGGAAGAGTCTGAGCTGCACACCTCCATCGGCTCCGAGACCAAGGGAGCCGAGGTAGGTGATTGGCCTCTCGATGCACTAACCTTCGGCTCCGACACCAATGGAGCCGAGGAAAGAAGCACCGAGGCAGACCCTTCAGCCATCGGCTCCGAAGCCATTGGAGCCGAGGAAGAAGAAGTCGACCCTTGTTTCTTAGACTGGTCGGAGCGGACTATCTATGCTTCTTGGATGTCGGGCCCGACGATCTCTTCTTTTTTGCAGCTGGAGATGAAGCCAAAGCTTCTTCAAATGAAAGCTTAATCAAACCCCTAAGTATCAATTTATTTTTTCTCTCCTGGAGAACCCTGGAGGAAAAAGCGTGACACACACTGCAAGTATCCTGTAAATGTTTAGGCCCTAAACAATACACGCAGACAGCATGGCTGTCTGTAATAGACATTTATAATTACATTTTGTACACTTTTTGAACCCTGACTTTTGCTCCTTAGACATTTTGAGAAGAAAAACAGGTAACTGACAACAAGGAAAGGACCAGTTAGGAATGTATGGGCTAAAGCCCTCTAACTTAAACGGGCTTAGCCCGAAAACTATTTCAGAACACTACAAGAAAAATTAGATAAATACACAATAAGGGCAAAGGCCCTCTAACTTAAACGGGCTTTGCCTAGTCCACTAGTAGCACGAAAATGAATAAAATTAAATTTCACACCAAACTGACCACAAACACTCACAAAGCTGTTAAAACAGCTGTTTGTTTAAATTCTGACAGAAACCCTAGTCAAAAAAGACCAAAAGGTCAAGAAAAAAACACTTAGCTCCAGCCAAGTCGAGACCACGTCCTTCCTGTGACTCTGACTTATCTGCTGGGATACCCATATGTCTGAACAAAATAAGAAAGTACCACCAATGCAGTTAAACCCGGATACTAAAACAACACAGAAAAACAATAAAAAAAAGTATTACCGGCACCACGAAGTTTAACTAAGTTTTGTGGTGCCGGTAATACTTAATTTTATTGTTATACCTGTATGTCCAGCCAGTCTGCATAACTCAGGCTCCTTCCACACATGCTGTACATTTGCCCATAACATGAGCTCGCAAGCTGTTACAAGAGGGGGGGGGTGACTAGTAACAGCTTAGAACTTTCTTGCCACCAGTTCACATATGCAGATTTCTGTTACTATTGCTTTGACTTATCCATTTCATTGTGCTCCAGCATCAGAGACTCAGGCAAACACCTTGCTGCAGATCCTTCCTGTATTACATTAGTTTTCTATGAGGAGTTTCCATTGTGTCCATCAGAAAAAAAGTGAAGTGCAACTGAGGGTGTCAAGAGTCCTAATACTGACTCACACTTAAGTTGCATATTTTGTCTTGAGGCATTTAAAATTTGTTTTTTGTCCGGCATTAGCCACCAACACTATCTGGAGTAGACTAAACACTTTCAAAGCTTAACTTTAAGTAAACTTCTTCAAACTTTGCCTCACACTGCCATGACGTCATCCACATAGTTCTCCAATGTCACTCTTCAGTTAAACAAAAGAAACAGACTGAGAGGTGTTTGTATTTAAACAGACTTCCATTTCTTTCTAAGGTGGAAGAATCTGATGTGGCAAAGTTGCAGCCCATCGGCCATCCATTTTTTTCCTTGAACTCTGTAATGTTGCCACTGTGGAGTCCATTATGATAAAGAAGGTTTATGATCAGACTGACGGTACGTTTGATTTGGCCAAGAAGGGAGAATCCAGAATAGTTTTAACTAAGGGATAAGGAGGGTATACACCATCTCCTTGTTTGCAAGCATGTTAAGGGCTCCCTGATGGATGTTAGGCCTTTGACTTCCACCCTTAGGGCCATATGTCTAGTTGTTTCTCACAAACACACACAAAAATCTTGGCATATTTAATCAAAGTTCCTATAGAGTTAGATATTTTTTTGGAAATTTTATGAAATGTTGTGTAAAAGAGAGGAATGTGGAAACCAAGAAACAGCACACATGGAAATATTACTGGAAGACTTAATTATGCCAAGGTGAGAGGAAGATGAATCTCAAAAACTGATAGTTAAGCTAGGAGAAGATGAGATAAAATGGTGATTTAGAATATATCTACGTGGAAATCTCCAGAAACCGATGTTGTTCCTGTGGAAGCTTGAAGATTAGGAGGGATGAAAGTTATAAAGATGTGGAAGATTTTTTTATAGTATTTTAAAAGAGGGGTAAGCCCCAGCATCTTTGAAGAAAGCTGTGGTGGCTGTTTTACCAAAAGAGGTTAAAGACCTATCAGACTGTGCTTCATATAGACCCATTTCAATTTTAAACTATGACTGTAAAGTGTTTGTTATAATAGCTGAAAGAATGACAAAGATGTTGCCAGACTTGATAGATACATTTGACAACATTGAAAAAAAAAAAAAAATACACATATATATATATATATATATATATAGATATATATATATATATATATATATATATATATATATATACATATATATATATATATATATATATATGTGTGTGTTTGTACTAGAACAGTGGGAAAATATGCCTGTTGTGGTGGGTCCTGATGCAGAGAATCTGGGATAATAAGAGTACAGTGAGACACACTTGTATTTTCTGATACAGTAATAAGGTTAATTAAGATGATATATGAAGGATCAGTGGGAAGAATTAAAGTGGGAGGGTTCCTTTCTGACAAGTTTTGTCTGAACACAGAAACCAAGCAGGGTTATCTTCTTTCTCCTTTGTTATTTGCTTTATATTTAGAGCCATTGGCAAAAAAATAAGGGACTCCGAAATTAAAGCATATAATTGGTATGGTACTCGAGAAGTTGCCCGCCTTTGTTGGTGATATTATTTTCTACTTGATAAATCCAGAAAGGGCTGTTTCTATATTAAACATTTTGTGACAGTTTCAAATAATTTTGGGCAATAAACTTAATGAAGATAATTTACATTTATAACCTTTGTTGTATGTACCCACACAGTAATTGGTTGAACAGTACCAGTATTTGTGGGGACATAAGAATGAATGAAATATTTAGAAGTGTGGATTGAAAAAGGCTTGTGTTATGGCAGCTGATATGTGGGTAGAGACTAAAACAGTAACACAAACACTGAGAAACTGGAAACACTTGTTTATGGATATTGATAGTAAGATACAAGCAGTGAAAATGTTTAGATCTGTTTGTCATTTTCATTTGTTTCTCAACTGATGGGTCTGGGATATAATCTCTGATCTAGCTCGGCTACTTTCACTAGGTACACAGATTCAACTCTTGAGCTCCTCGCTTACCCATAATGCCCCACCAACCTAACCTAAATCAGATCTCGTTTGCTGCCATGTCGCTCAAATGTATATTTCCTACTCTTGAGCCTTTGGGTGCGTTTTCAGTATCTTACAGTTGTAAGTTTACTGATTTTAAATTATCGGTGCTTTCTTTCACTCTCTCCCTTACTTTTGAATAGTTATCAAGTTGCTATCCGTCAGGCACTTTTCCTATCCTTTTATTGTTTGGGTACTTGACGAACTACCATTGTTGGTACTTTTGCATCTTTCCCTGTAATTATTTCTTTTGTACCCTCTACTGAGAGTATTTCTAAGTTCCATTGTTAGTACATTTTTGCTGTATACTATATTGAAAAATATTGTTATAGCTGAGTTTAAACTTACTTTCTTCTCTTCAGTTTTGTTTACCATGACAGATCAACCAGTTTTAAAAAATACACTTCCTATGGGCATACGATCCCCATTTCTGATGCCCAAAAGGAATGTGTCTCCTGTTTGGGCACTGCCCATTTGGAAACGGATTGCTGTATTTGTGCTGGTTTTACTTTCAGGGCTCTTAGTGACCAGAAAAAATAAATTGGTGCTAAAAGGCTTTCTTTCTAATTTTCATTCTATTGAAAATCACGCTTCTTTGTTTCTTCTAAGTTGTGCACAGCCTTTCTAAAAGGTATCTTTTTACTTAGGTCCCACAGTCAGGGACCTTAATTATCCTTGGGACTTATCTATTGTACTTCAAACTTTGACCCAAAGTCCATTTGAACCTTCTGCCAAGTCAGACTTAAAAGCACATCCCAATAAGGGAAACTTGCAGAAAATACCTATGCTTCAGAGCAGGCTACATGAACTATCAGTTCTCTGCACTGCCCTTTGTGAATACCCTGGGCACAGTAGATAAGACAAAGTGCCTAGCTCCCGTCATTGCATTTGGCAGGCATAGAAATATTCAAATATACCCATACCTGGATGATTGTCTAATTCAGGCAGAAAGCCAGGGCATACTATTAAATCATCTGGCATTTGTAAAAAAATTGCTAACTTCGCTGGGTTACACCATAAACGAAAACAAATCACATCTTGAACCCTGCCAACAAATTGTATTCCTGGGAGCAAGCTTGAATACAACTTCCCAGATGGCCTACCTCACGCCAGAGAAACAAGTTCATTTGACAGCCTACTTCAAACTACTGGCCACAAAGACCCAGCTATCTGCAAGGAAAATACTGCAAGCCCTGTGGTTCATGGCCTCTTGCATTTTTACTAATTCCATATGCAAGACTGCATGTGAGGAAACTACAATGGTATCTAAAAAGCCTATGGTGTCAACATTCTCGGGATCAAGAATCAATGATTCCTATCATACCTTGTCTTCAGATAGTTCCTTTGGTGGGCAGAGGCCTGCCACCCAAACCCTAACAGACGCATCAGACTGCATGGGGGGCTCACTTGGCAGGGCACTGGATTCAGGGCAAATGGAACCCAAGTCAAATGCACCTGCATATCAACCAAAAAGAAATGTTAGCTTTACAAAATGCTCTGACAGTCTTTAAGGACCACATTCTTCCAGGACAATTATTGATAAAGACTGACAACACCACTGTTATGTGGTACATAAGCAGGGGGGAACCCACTCATATCCTCTAGACTAGTCATGGCTCTGTGGAACACAGCCTTGAGCTACCGAGTGCACCTACAGGCTCAGTTCCTGCCAGGAAAGCTAAATACACCGGCAGATGACCTAAGCAGAAACCTCATGGACCCACACGAGTGGAAACTGGAACCAAAGATATTCAACATGTTGAGAAACAAATGGGGAAGCCCAGAGATAGACCTGTTTGCCTCCCTCCAGAACTGCCAGTTGGACAAATTCTGCACAAGGACTCCCGACAAACAAGCTTGGAAAGTGGATGCCTTGTCCTTCACCTGGAAAAACCGATCAGTTTATGCCCCCCCCTGCCTCTCTTTGCCAAGGTGCTACTAAAGGTAAAAAGGACAATACTGATTGCACCAGACTGGCCACGCCAACACTGGTACCCCCTCTTGCGCAGTGTGTCACTGCTGGCACCATGGCACCTGCCTCAGACCCCCCTGCCCTGCTGTCCCAACAGCAGGGCCAGATTCTGCACCCATAGCTTCAAAAGCTGAACCTGGCAGCCTGGCTAGTTATCTGATCTCTCCATTACCCATCCCTCAGTAAGCAAGTGATGGATATCATTCTGGCAGTGAGGCCTAGTACTAGAAAATTCTATGCTGAAAAATGGAAAAGATTCTGTTCCTGGAGCCAAACTCAGGGAATGGGCACAGCAGTGCCCAGTTTACCTCATATTCTTCAATACTTAACTGAGATGCTTCACAAGGGCCTTTCCTTTTCTTCCACCAAAATTCATGCCTCAGCCATTTCAGCTCATTACAATACAGAGCCACCCCTCTTCACTCATCCACTGCTGAAGCAATTCCTTAGAGGGGCCAAAAACTTAAGACCACCAAGGAGAGCCCCTACTCAAGCCTGGGACTTTAACTTTGTATTGGAAAAGCTCACTCTACCTCCCTTTGAGCCAGCTACAAATGCAGAGTTGAAATTCCTTTCTTGGAAAACCGCCTTTCTTCTAGCCATCACTTCAGCAAGAAGGGCGTCTGAATTACAGGCGCTCATGGCAGTAAAGCTTTTCATCATCTTTCATGCGGACAGGGTGTCTCTCAGGACCAATCCCTCAATGCCCAAGGTGGTATCCAGTGTGGCCCTTAGTCAGTCCATTCATTTGCTAACCTTCTTTTCTAATCCACAGAACAAAGGGGAATGAATATTGCACTCCTTGGATGTGCATAGACAACTTCGATTTTATTTGGACAGGACTAAGCCTTTCCGGAAAACTGAACAGCTGCTGGATGTTCATCGTGCATACAGCTGCAGTCATAACAGATGGGTTATCCTGCTGTTAGGCGGGTCCTCGGTCAGCCGAATTCCAAAGTCTAGGTCCGGCATTGGTTGTCGTCGCTTCTTCCCCTGACGTCAGTGCGGCAGGGGTATAAAAGAGGTAGCCAACGCCATTTTCTTCAGTCTTTCTTGCCATGCGGTGCCCAAAGCAGAAGCAGTTCGCAAGTGCCGGTCGGCCAGCTCCTGAGATTTACGAAAGTATTTCAGCCGAAGTCTTCTTGAAAGCTAAGTACCCTGTTGGGGAAACTTTTCTTGCCTCTGACTGATGTCAGACAAAGTTAATAATTGCATTTCATGTGGGAAGCAAATACTGCATAAGGATTTCCACTCTTTCTGTATACCTTGCTTAGGCCCAGACCACGATGTCTCGGCCTGCCGTTTTTGTGCTAGATTCAATAAGCGCACTATTAAGCATCGGGCGGAGTTCACCCTTCACTTTTTTGGCAAAAAAATTAATTATATTATGTCGTCGGATACTCCGACTCCAGTTTTGAGCAAAAAACGCAAAGATAAGGACCAACATACGAGGTCCGCACCACCTACTGAAACCACGCTAAGGCCGACTACCGGTTCTCCGGTACTCAGCGAGGCGCCTACGCAGCCCCTGAGTACCGATGACACTGCATTACTGGTGTCTTCAGTACCCGAGGTCGCAGGCTCCTCGGCCCCCATTCCTACTACAGATGCCGACGCCACTTCTGGCGGAGAAACTCAGAATTTAGACAGGCCTGCCATTTCTCAAGGGATCTTCAGGCCTTCCTCCTTCTCTATTAAAGCCTTCACTAAATCTAAAGCAGCCATGAAAACCAAAAAACAGGTTCCTCAGACCCCCCCCCTCAAGGCACCATGCCTAAAAAACAGATGCTTAAAATGGCTGAGGATTTGATTACTCTTATCAGGGGTTCTCAACCCCCCTCTGACAAAAGGCCCAGATTAGAGGAAGACTACCCTTCCTCAGATCAAGCTTCTATTACCTCAGAACTATCTGAGGACCAGGATTATGCCTATTCTCCATTCGAAGACTCTGATGCAGAGGAGTCTATTCCCTTGGTCTCCCCCCCCCCTGAGGACTTCTCTTTTGGGGAAACCCTGCATACATTGATGGAACACTTTCACTGGGAAGGCCAAGATTACTCAGATTACAAGAAAGGGCTCAGAGAATTTCTTCTGCTCCCCCAGCATAGGCCTCTGGCTATCCCTCCTGTTTTAGATATATTGGATGATGTGTACACAGAAGCCAGCCTTAATCCTGATTCTTTGCCTCCAGCTTCTGTTAAACCAGACAGGTATTACCGGGTTCCTGATTCTCACCAGTTCCTATATAAAAGCCATACCGCTGACCCCGAAACAATTTCATAGGGTCCCAAGGGAATTAAGGCCTCTACTGCTAAAAATCCATTACCTTCAGAGAGAGATTCCAGAGCTTTAGAAAGGTGGGGGAAAAAGGTGTACACCTCGGCCACTTTAACCATGAAGGCATTAAACTGTCAGTTCCATATGTTAAGTATCAACAGTTTTTGATATCTCAGCTGAAAAGCAAGATGACACAACCAGAACAACCAGATTTAAAAGAGTTGCAGGATTTGTTGCATGGTGCAGAGCAAGTGGATAAACATACCTTGCAGTGTGGTTTTGATGCTTTAGAGGCCTCATGTAGAGCTACTCTTACGGGGTCTGTTATACGTATGCATGCTTGGCTCAAAGAGCAAACCTTACCAGATCATGTCAAAGCTAAATTATTAGATGCACCTCTTCAAAAAGATGTATTGTTTGGTGTTAAAGCTGAGGAGGTGCTAAAGAAAATGGGGGGAAAAAGCGAAATCAATGCAAACAGTGAAAGATTTCCTGCAGGTACAGCCTCCACGTTTCAGCAGAAACTGACCTTCAAAATATTGGTCCTTTCCAGCCACGGACAGACCTCAAAGGGGCAGATACAGGCGCCCAAGGGGCAGAGGGCAACCTCAAGGATCTTTCAGAGCCAGACAGTGGCAAGCACCAACCCCAAGAGGTGGAGAAGATAGATCACAGTCTTTTAGAAAACAGACACAATGACTTCCCCCTACACCTGCCAAGCAAAGCTTTAATGGCAGCACCTTTGGGCGGAAAACTGACATTATTCTCAAAAAATTGGCATATTGTTACAAAAGACAAATGGATTCCGGACATTATAGACAGAGGCTACAGGTTCCACTTTTACACCCTTCCAAAAATGAGAGGCATGCCAAACCTGCCACAAAATCAAAAGGCAGAGTCACAAAAACAAGTTTCAGCTCTCCTGGACATGAAAGCAATTCAAGAGGTACCTGCAAAAGAACAAGGTCAAGGGTTTTATTCCAGACTATTCCTGGTACCAAGGAAAGACAAAGATTGGAGACCTATCTTAGACCTATCCATCCTAAACAAATATCTACAGGTGCCAAAATTCAAGATGCTCACATTACAGCAGCTTCTTCCCATGCTGGGCAAGGAGTCTTGGCTGGTAACATTGGACCTCAAGGAGGCATACCTGCATGTCCCTATCAGACAAGATTGCAGAAGATACCTCAGATTTCTTGCAAGTTCAACCCATTACCAATTCTCTGCATTGCCCTTTGGCTTATCTACTGCGCCCAGAGTGTTTACGAAATGCCTGGCATCAGTAATCGCCTTCTGCAGACTACAAGGGATACAAATCTACCCATATCTGGATGACTGCCTGATCCTGGCGGACAGCAAGGACATACTACTGCAGCACCTGGCATTTGTAATAAAACAGTTGAACTTCCTGGGATACACAGTCAACAAAAAGAAATCAAAACTAATACCCTCTCAACAAATAATTTTCCTGGGTGCCAGCTTGGATACAACCACCCAGATGGCCTACCTCACGCCAGACAAGCAAGGGCAACTGTCTCAATACTTCAGAAAAATGGCAACTTACACCAGGCTAACTACAAGGAAAATCCTGCAGGTTCTGGGATTCATGGCATCTTGCATCCTACTAATCCCATGTGCAAAGCTGCATATGAGGAAACTTCAATGGTACCTGAAAAACTTATGGTCTCAACACAGGCACAGCTTGGAAACAATTATTCCACTCATTCCATGCCTTCAAAAGGAATTTTTGTGGTGGACTCAAGCTTGCCAAAGAAACACAGGTCTTCCTTTCTGTGTACCTCAAGCAACTCAAATCATCACAACAGACGCCTCAGACTACGCCTGGGGAGCACACATGACAGATCAGTGCATTCAGGGAAAATGGACCCGAAAAGAGAAGCACCTTCACATCAACCAAAAGGAAATGCTAGCTGTGCAAAAGGCTATTATGACCTTCAAAGACCTACTGCATCCAGGCCAGCTATTGATAGGGACAGACAACACCACAGTGATGTGGTACATAACGGGGGAACTCATTCATACCCCCTGTGCAGGCAAGCCATGACCCGATGGAACACAGCACTGGAATTGCAAATTCAGCTACAGGCACAATTCCTGCCAGGGAACGAAAACACACTGGCAGACAACCTAAGCAGAAATATGACAGATCCACACAAATGGAAGTTGCATCCTCAACTTTTCACAAAGGTAACTCGGGCATGGGGACAGCCAGACATAGATCTCTTTGCTACCCACAGAAATTGCCAGTTGAAAAAATTTTGTTCAAGGACCTATCATCCACAGGCCTGGAAAGTGGACGCACTTTCCTTCAATTGGGCAACATTGACAGTCTATGCCTTCCCGCCTCTACCTCTGCTGCCCAAAGTTCTATTAAAAGTCAGAGTAGAGAGGCCGAAAATGATTCTCATCACTCCAGACTGGCCAAGACAACACTGGTATCCGCTCCTGAGGAGCCTGACACATTCCCCACCATGGATCCTACCTCTAGTCCCTCTTCTGTTGTCCCAGCACAACTACAAAACCCTTCACAGCCATCTCAAAACTCTAAATCTAGCTGCATGGAGAATTCCTTGATTTCCCAACAGTTTCTCCTCTTCAAGGAGGTGCAGGATGTCATCTTGGAGGCCAGAAGACCTTCTACTAGAAAGGCTTACTCTGCCAAATGGAAACGATTTTGTGCCTAGAATCAAGAAAAGGGACAGAATCCTTGGTTAATAAATATACCTCAAATTTTACAGTACCTAATGTTAAACAATGGACTTTCCTTCTCCTCCATCAAGATCCACGCTTCAGCCATTTCTGCACAATACAACACAGATCCTCCATTATTCTCTCACCCCCTCTTAAGGCAGTTCCTCAGAGGGGCAAAGAATTTAAAACCCCCAAGAAAACCACCAGTCCCTGCTTGGGACCTCAACTACATATTGGAAAATCTGACCCTTCCTCCCTTCGAGCCAGCTTCTTCAACAGAGTTACAGTACTTGTCATGGAAAACAGCCTTTCTTCTGGCCATCACCTCAGCACGTATGGTTTCGGAGCTACAGGCCCTCATGGCTGTGCAACCATTCATCATTTTCCATCAGGACAGAGTTTCCTTATGAACCAGTCCTACCTTTATGCCAAAAGTAGTATCCAGTGTAGCTTTGAATCAGACTATCCACTTACCTACCTTTTATCCTAATCCACAAAACAAAGGGGAAAGACTACTACATTCCTTGGACATTCACAGACAACTTTGTTACTACTTGGACAGAACAAAGCCATTCAGGAAATCTGAGCAACTCTTTGTGTCCTATGCTGTAGGTGCTCACGGAAAGGCTATTTCCAAACAGACAATTTCAAAATGGATAGCCCACTGCATACGCTTTTGTTACTCATTTCATGGAAAAACTGTGCCTGCATGCATCAGACCCCACTCCACCAGAGCCACAGCTACCTCTGCAGCCTTCCTCAGGGGGGTCCCTACCAAGGACATTTTGGAAGCAGCCACCTGGAGTTCAGTGCACACTTTCTCCAAGCACTATCACCTCCCACTATACTCCATATCTAGAGCGGGCTTTGCCACAGCAGTCCCGCAGGGCATCCTAGCCCCTCCTAGTTCCACTTAGTGCCTACCACCCTTACTTAGCTTTGGGATTCTACCCATCTGTTATGACTGCAGCTGTATGCACGATGAACTTAGTACAGTTTTGTACCTACCATAAATGTAGATGTTCGAGTGCTTATACAGCTGCAGTCCAGGTTTCCCTCCCTCCATCCCCTCTTAGGACAGGCCTTATGACAAACACTTTTCATATAACCTTTTTGGGGTATTCTTTTATGGTGTATTTGCTTGCAGCTACTGTTTTTGATTTATCAACATTGCATCTTTGCATAACATTATGTTTGCCTTCCTTCTGGGGGCAACTGACATCTGGGGCAAGAAAAACTAAAGAAAATGGCGTTGGCTGCCTCTTTTATACCCCTGCCGCACTGACGTCAAGGAAGAAGCGACGACAACCGATGCCGGACCTAGACTTTGGAATTTGGCCGACCGAGGACCCGCCTGACTGCAGGATAACCCATCTGTTATGACTGCAAGCTGTATGAGCACTCGAACATCTACATTTATGGTAGGTACAAAACTGTACTTTGCATTTGCTGCAGGGGCAGAGAGGAATGCCATTTCAAAGCAATCCATTTCTAAGTGGATAGGCCATTGCATTCTTTTCTGCTATAAGCACCATGGAAAACCTACCCCAAAGGGGATAAGACCACATTCAACCAGGGCTGCATCGACCTCTACAGCCTTTCTCAGAGGTGTCCCTACCAGGGACATCCTAGATTCCCCAACCTGGGATTCTGTACATACCTTCACCAAGCATTACCACTTGTCAATTTTTTTCTAAATCCAGAGCTGGATTTGCCACTGCAGTCTTGCAGGGCCTTATAGTTGGTCCTAATGCTATCTAATTACCTCCTCCCATCCGTTGCTTTGGGAATCTTCCCAAATGTGATGACTGCAACAGTGAAACATGAAGAATATAGTACATTTGTGTACACTTACCGTAAATGTAGATGTTTGAGTGTATTCACTGTTGCAGTCCTGGTTACCCTCCCTCCAGCCCCCATGACTTGTATTGACTATACCTCTATTCTTGTTTACTTTGCTTAAAGCTTTTTGGTGTATTTGCTTTTTTGTTGGAGGTGTAACCTTGTATATAATTGCTTCCCATTATGGGGGCACCTGACATCTGGGGCAAGAAAAACTGATGATGTTCATCGTGTTACACTGCTGCAGTCATCACACTTGGGTTATCCTGCCGTCAGGCGGTCCCGCAGTCGGCCAGAGTTCCAAAGACTTGGTCCAGTGTCGGTTGCTGTCAATTCTTCCCTGACGTCAGTGCGCCATGGGTATATAAGAGGCATCCGACGCCATTTTCTCCAGTCTTTCTTGCCGCGCGGTGCCCGAAGCAGAAGCAGTTCTTAAGTGCCGGTCGGCCGACTCCTGAGATTTTCAAATCTAATTTCAGACCAAAGTCTTCAGTAAAGCTAAGTACTCCGTTGGGGAACCTTTTCTTGCCTCAGTCCGATGTCAGAAAACGTTAACAATTGCATTTCTTGTGGGAAGCAAATACCTCATAAGGACTTTCTTTCTTATTGTATTCCTTGCCTAGGCCCAGACCACGACGTCACAGGTTGTCGGTTTTGTGCTAGGTTTAACAAACTAACTATAAAACGTCTGTTTGATTTCGCCCGACATTATTTTGGTGGGAAATTTAATTATACCATGCCGTCGGAGCAACCGACAACCGGAATGCATAAAAAATGCAAAGATAAGGACAGGCAGCCGAGACCCAAACCAGACTCCGAGGCCTCTGCTAGGCCAGTCGCCGGTTCTCCGCTTTTCAGTGAGACGCCTATGCAGCCCCTGCTGACCGCCGATTCAGAACCCCAGACAGCATCCAATTCCCAAGAGGAGATTGCTAGGCCTCCACAACCTTTATCTTTAGGCCCTTCCGACTCCATGGTTGAAGGAGATTCCGGTGCAGTTGAAACGCCTTCAGTTGCAGAAGATGTCTTCAGACCGACTACACTCACTATTAAATCCTATGCAAAGTTGAAAACTCCTTTAAAAGCAAAGACTGTACAGCAGTCTCCAGTACAAGGCCCCATGCCAAAGAAACAGATGCTTAAGATGGCTGAAGACTTAATTACCCTAATCAGGGGTTCCCATCCCCCCTCCTGATAAAATGCCTAGACAGGAGGAGGACTACACTTCCACTGACCAGGTTTCAATTTTCTCAGATTCTTCTGAGGAACAGGAATATTCTTTTCCCCCTTATGAAGAGACTGCTGAAGAGTCTATTCCTTCAGCATCTCCCCCAGAAGACTACTCTTTCGGGGAAACTTTACATACCTTGAGGGAACATTTCCACTGGGAAGGCCAGGATTACTCTGATTCTAAGAAAAGGCTCTGAGAGTTCCTTTTACTACCCCAGCACAGGCCACTTGCTATTCCACCAGTGTTAGACATTGTGGATGATGTTTATTCAGAATCTAGCCTTAACCAGATTCACTACCTCCTGCACCAGCCAAACCAGACAGATACTACAGAGTCCCTGACTCACACAAATTCCTATATAAAAGCCCTGTTGCTAGCCCTGAAACCATTTCCCAGGGTCCCAAAGGGGTTAAGGCCTCTATTGCTAAAAATCCTGTATACTCTGAAAGGGATTCTAGAGCACTAGACAGATGGGGAAAGAAAATATATACCTCAGCTACTCTAGCTATGAGGGCCGTAAATTGCCAGTTTCACATGCTGAAATATCAACAGTATTTGATGTCTCAATTAAAACAAAAAATTCACACACACACAGAGTAGCCTGATTACAAGGAAATGCAAGATTTGTTGCATGCAGCTGAACAAGTGGGAAAACATACTTTGCAATGTGGATTTGATTCATTGGAAACTTCTTGTAGAGCAGCAGTGACAGGGTCGGTCATACGTTGGCATGCTTGGTTAAAAGAACAAACTTTACCTGATCATGTAAAAGCAAAGTTATTGGATGCACCTTTACAGCAGGATGTTTTATTTGGTGTAAAAGCAGAAGAGGTTTTAAAGAAAATTGAGGATAAGGCAAAATCTATGCAGACAGTCAAGGATTTTTTACAGGTTCAACCTCCTCGTTTCAGCAGAAATTGGCCAACCAAAAACTGGTCCTTTCCAGCTACTGACAGACCACAGAGGGGCAAATACAGATGCCCAAGGGGCAGAGGTCAGTCACAAGGCTCTTACAAGCCTAAACAATGGGGTGCCACAACCCAGAAAGGAGGAGAAGACAGGTCTCAAACTACCAGAAGACAAACACGATGACTTACCCCTCAGACTGCCAAGCAAATCCCTCTTGGCAGCTCCCTTGGGAGGAAAGCTAACACTTTTTGCAGACAACTGGCGCATCATCACAAAAGACAAATGGGTCCTAAATATTGTATCTCAAGGATACAGATTCCACTTTCACACTTTACCAAGGATAAAAGGAATGCCAAACCTGCCACCAAATCAATGGGCAGAGGCTCAAAAACAAATTACAGCTCTCATGGACATGAGAGCCATTCAACAGGTTCCTACACAGGAGCAGGGACAAGGATTTTACTTAAGACTCTTTCTAGATCCCCGAAAGGACAAAGCTTGGAGACTCATTCTGGACCTCTCAATTCTAAACACATATCTCGAAGTACCCAAATTCAAGATGCTGACACTACAGCAACTTCTTCCCATGCTGGGCAAGAAGGCTTGGCTAGTAACGTTGGACCTCAAGGAGGCATACCTGCATGTCCCTGTCAGACAAAATTGTAGAAGATACCTCCGATTTATAGCAGGTTCAACCCATTACCAATTCTCTGCACTGCCCTTTGGCTTTACTGCGCCCAGGGTCTTCACAAAATGCCTGGCACCAGTAATTGCATACTGCAGACAAAGAGGAATGCAAATATATCCATACCTGGACGACTGCTTTATTCAAGCGGAAAGCAAGGACATTTTTTTAAAGCATCTGGCGTTTGTCAAAAACCTATTAAGTTGCCTAGGATACACAGTAAACGAAAATAAGTCAAAACTAGTGCCCTCACAAGACATAATATTCCTGGGTGCCAGCTTAAATACAATGGCCCAGATGGCTTATCTCATGCCAGGCAAGCAAGGACAACTGACTCAATACTTCAAAATGATGGCAACAAAGACCCAACTCCCTGCAAGAAAAATTCTGCAGGCCTTGGGATTCATGGCATCTTGCATACTACTAATACCATATGCAAAACTGCATATGAGGAAATTACAATGGTACCTGAAAAGCATATGGACTCAACACAGCCACAGCTTGGAAACAATAATACCACTCATTCCCTGCCTTCAACAGGAGTTTCTATGGTGGGCTCAGGCATGTCACCTCAACAAGGTTCAGCCTTTTACCTTACCCACAGCCAGGCAAACTATAACAACGGATGCATCGGATTATGCCTGGGCAGCACACATTTCTCAGAAATGGGGGAGCCCAGACATAGATCTGTTTGCCTCCCCCCAAAACTACCAACTACGGAAATTTTGCACAAGGACATACCACACACTAGCTTGGAAAGTGGACGCCCTCTCATTCAGTTGGAAAACATTAACAGTGTATGCCTTTCCTCCACTGCCTCTTCTGGCAAAGGTGCTGCTGAAAGCCAGATTAGAGAGGCCACAAATGATGCTCATTGCTCCAGACTGGCCACGCCAACACTGGTATCAAATACTAAGGAACATGGCTCAAGACCCACCATGGATTTTACCTCAAATTCCTCACCTGCTCACTCAGCAAAACAATCAGATTCTACACAGCCAGCTCAAGACTTTAAATCTGGCTGCATGGCAAATTACCTAAACAACCAGTCAACACTTCTCTCTAAAGCTGTTATGGATGTCATTCTGGAGGCCAGGAGGCCCAGCACCAGGAAAGCCTATTCAGACAAATGGAAAAGATTCTGTGCCTGGAACCAAGCTAAAGGCCAGAATCCCCTTGTCCCAAATATTCCTCAGATTCTACAATATTTAACTGAGATGTTGCACAAAGGACTTTCCTTTTCATCTATAAAGATCCACGCCTCAGGTATTTCAGCTCAATACAACACGGATCCTCCTATATTTTCACATCCATTACTAAGACAGTACCTCAGAGGGGCTAAGAACATAAGACCGCCCCAGAGAGCACCAACACCAACTTGGGATCGCAACTTTGTTTTGGAAAAACTTACACTACCGCCCTTTGAACCAGCTTTTACAGCTGATTTACAGTTTCTAACATGGAAAACTGCCCTGCTGCTAGCAATAACTTCAGCACGAAGAGTCTCAGAGCTACAGGCCCTAATGGCAGTGGAGCCTTTCATCATTTTTCAAGACAGAGTCGCTTTACGAACTAACCCTCCCTTTATGCCAAAGGTGGTATCCAGTGTGGCCCTAAACCAAACCATTCATTTGCCCACCTTTTATCCAAACCCCCAGAACAAAGGGGAAAGGCTCCTGCACTCTTTGGATATTCACAGGCAATTACGTTATTACTTGGATAAAACTAAGGTTTTCAGAAAATCTGACCAGCTCTTTGTATCCTATGCTGCAGGATCACAAGGAAAGGCTATCTCAAAACAGACCATTTCAAAATGGATAGGACATTGTATCCATTTCTGCTACACACACTATGGGAAACCTGTACCTGGTAACATTAGGCACCATTCCACCAGGGCTACAGCAACATCAACAGCCTTCCTCAGAGGGGTACCAACCAAGGATATTTTGGAGGCTTCAACTTGGAGTTCAGTGCACACCTTCACCAAGCACCATCACTTACCTCTATACTCTAAAACCAGAGCTGTCTTTTCCACTGCAGTTCTGCAGGGCCTACTAGCTTCTCCAAACCCTGTTTAGTTCCACCGCCCATCCTTAGCTTTGGGATTCAACCCAAGTGTGATGACTGCAGCAGTGTAACACGATGAACATAGTACAGTTTTGTACCTACCATAAATGTAGATGTTCGAGTGTTCACACTGCTGCAGTCCAGGTTACCCTTCCTCTGACCTAGCTGAACTTTACTATACCTTTCTATCCTGTACAACCTTTGTGGTGTATTTGCTTGTAACTGAAGGTATTCCTTTTATTCCTTTTATATGTTTCATTAGCAATATGTATTGCCTACCTACTTGGGGGCACCTGACATCTGGGGCAAGAAAAACTGAA
Organism: Protopterus annectens; assembly: GCF_019279795.1. Classification (NCBI taxonomy): domain Eukaryota; kingdom Metazoa; phylum Chordata; order Ceratodontiformes; family Protopteridae; genus Protopterus; species Protopterus annectens. Next base: position 343,793,157 of record NC_056747.1, on the reverse strand, counting down.
GAAAATGGCGTTGGATGCCTCTTCTATACCCCTGGCGCACTGACGTCAGGGAAGAAGTGACAGCAACCGACGCCGGACCAAGACTTTGGAACTCTGGCCGACTGCGTGACCGCCTGACGGCAGGATAACCCAAGTGTGATGACTGCAGCAGTGTGAACACTCCTACATCTACATTTATGGTAGGTACAAAACTGTACTTTGGCATCAGCTGCATGCTTTATACACCTGACGTCATGGAAGATGAGAAAGTAACCGATGCAGGACCCAAAACTTTGATAATCAGGCCGACTGAGGGCTACTGCAAGCAGATAACCCAAATGTGATGACTGCAACAGTGAATACACTCTAACATCTACATTTATGGTAAGTGTACACAGCTGTACTTTTTTGTACACAGGTCAGGTAGCAACCAGAAGAGAAGCTATGGGCAATAATAAAGAGTTGAAATAATTTGTCTGACAGAGGAAGACAGCAAGTATTAAAGGAGACCATGATCGTTCAGATAGAACCAGGTGGTTTAGGATTACCCTATTTAAAGGGCTATTTTAGAGCTACTTCATTATTGTTCATGTAGATAACACAAGCAGAATATTATAATTCAAAGCGGAAAGGGATGATGTGTGTGTATGTGTGTGTGTGTGTGGGGGGGGGGGGGGTAGTTCAATAAATAAGAAAGTGTGGGATTTTGGATGTCATCCTTAAGGAGGATAATAACCATCCAGAGTGTTATATTCATAAAGTAGCAGAAAGTATTCTAAGAACTAAGCAAACACTGGAATGAAGAAAGGAGATTTTGCCAGTAGGGATGATTGCAAGTAGGGGTACAGAAAATAGGCAAGAGAGTCTAGAATTTACTGGAGAAAACTGACCAAGGAACCAAGATGTTGGAGCTAATAATTAGGGAGGGAAAGGTGACAGAGTGAGATGAGGCCAAGAAGTTTGGACTGCAGTTTGGAGACTGCCTTCCCTGCCAGGTATTTATATCAGAGTATAGGCAAAGAGAAAGAAATAGGAGAGACCTACGTGAAATACCTGCTTTGATAGAGTAGTTGAATCCAGAACTGAAGGTGCTGTTGAAAAAAGATAATTAGTAGAGTATATAAAATATTGCATGATAACTATAAAAATAAATCTGAGTGGTGAGAGTAGATTGGGAAGAGAATCTGGAAAAACAGTTTTTGAGGGAACACTGGGAGGACATATGTATGATTCCCAGGTATACAACCATTTCATAAGGTTTAGGATTTTTGCTTGGATGTCTTTACATAGTTATTTTTATACCCTAATCAGACTTCCATTAATTTTTCTTTAGGTTGTTTGCAAATGTTGGAGGTGTGATAGAGAAAAAAGGTTACAGGGAACATTGTTTTTGGGAGTGCAGTGAAATGGCAGAGTTTAAAAAATTCATATAGAATACTCTGTAAGATGTATTTAAGGATCAAAATACTATAATTGTGGCAATGATTCTTTTGAGCTGGAATACTGGATCTGAGGTACCTAGACGTAATAAGGCCTTATTATATTTAATTCTATTGGCTGCCAAAGCATTTACTTATGGAAATCAAAAGGGTCTGTATTACATAGCCAAAGTTCTGTAGCTCCGAACACCTAATGGATGAGCCATTATGTTCGAAGTTACAGAACTTCGAATATGTAAAAAAAAAAAAAAAAAAAAAAAGAAAACTACACAACAGACAAAACAATAACTTGTAAGCAGGGGGGCACCCCTCACATCCCCCCGCTACTTAAATATACCAACTCTGAGATCACACCACATTATAGTGAATGGAAACCTCCACTTATGGAGATTTCCATTCAAACGCTCGAACTTTTGCAAATTCGAACGTATGGTCTCGACCCCATATGTGATTTAAACTTGTAAACGTTCGACTACTTGATAGGAAGCCAAATCAAAATGTAAACTAACCGTGCTTGAAAAAAGAAGGAACATATTATATATACATAATTAGAATTTGTGGGAATAATACATGCAGAATAATATTCAGGAGAAGTAAGGTTTAAGGGAAGGTAAGAACTGAGCAATTTATGTAATACCGAACTTGAATGGTGGTTTTAACTTTTAGGTAATGTATAGTATGTGTAAATGAAAAAATGTTAATATGGTTTGGTTTCTATTACATTAGTGTGCGTGTTTGTGTAATTGTTCTTAAGCGATAATTTAATAAAAATGTTTAAACAATCTATGCATATTTCTCTCCCAGTTCCCTCATTGTACTCAGATGTCCAGTAAAGGTGACTGGTTTAATTTTTCCACGTTTTTTTCAAAGCCCTTTAAGCTTTTTTGGTTAGTCTTCCTTCTCCTTCTCTTCTTCTACTTTAACAATAAAGAATCTTATTTTGAGGAGAAAAACCTTTTTGATTTAGGCCAAGAGGATTTTAGACCATGCTTCTTCATGGATGTCTTTCCCTTCTGTTTTTGAATTAGATTCTTATACTCAAATATTGTATTAAGATTTAAAGGTATAACAATTCTGGACAGAAAAAAGGAACATGTGTTTTTAAAAGAAATTAACTATACTAATGAAAAAACTTCATAGTAGTATATTAAAAAACAAACTATTTACTTAGGTGTCTACTTAAACAAAAACAATCATTGATCATTCCGATTATAATTCCATGTCATATTGCATTCAGTTTTCCCAACTATCTCTAACTTTTAACCAGGATTTGTGGTACAAAGTGACTTTTATCAGTTCTCATCTTGATTGTAGATAATTCTAGTTAAGAAACATTAATTGCAATATTCTTGAATTTTTTAAATGAAGGAGAAGCCTTACTTTTCTAATTTGTAGCAATTACTTTACATGCAGCAGCTAGTAAACTCCATAAAAGTGAATATTTTGATTTGGCAACGCATTTAGGTATTGGAACTTTAAACAAAATCCAAGATTTAGTTAACCGAAACTTGTCAATAAAAACTGTTTGCAAGAAAAAAATTCAGTTTTCCCCAAAATGAATTCAGCAACGTACAGTCATAAAACATATATTGCCAATCCGCTTTTAATTTGTAATTTACATACCCAACACCCAAAGTCTTGTATAAACATTAATTCCATTTTGTGGCGAGTAAAACAAGTTGTATGCAGAAATTTCCAAGAACACTTTCATTGCAATGAAAGAGTTGTTTTTTTGAAGAAATTAACATTGTTTTTATCATCCTCACTAGGAAGTTGATTAGCAATAACTATATAATAGTCCCAAAATTTTCTTAATGATTTTGTATTTTTGCCTACTTTATGTATTCTAGATAGGTACTCTTTTCCTATTACAGATGTTCTTCGTGTGTCACTGTTGCAGTCATTACATTTGGGTTGTAAGCTTGCAGGTAGCCTTCAATCGGCCTGATTAGTAAAGTCTTGGGTCCTGCTTCGGTTGCTGTCCCTTCTTCCATGACGTCAGGTTGTTAGGGGTATAAAACATGCAGCCGATGCCATTACATCAGTCTTTCTTGCCGTGCAGTGCCTGAAGCAGAAGTAGTTCGCAAGTGCCGGTCGGCCGACCTCTGAAATTTTCACTAAGTACCCCGTTGGGGAAACTTTTTCTTGCTCTTTGCTGATGTCAGTAAAAGTTAATAATTGCATTACTTGTGGAAAGCAAATACCTCACAAAGATTTTCATTCATACTGTATTCCTTGCCTAGACCCTGACCACGACGTACCTTGCTGTCGGATTTTGTGCTTTATTTAATCAGCGCACTGTCCGTCGTCTGTATATTTTCGCCTCTAAATATTTCAGTTCTTGGTTTAATTATCCTGAAATGTTGTCGGTTAGCCATCCGACTACCGGGATTCCAAAAAAATGTAAAGATAAAGACAGAGACAGGCCGCCAAGGTCCAAAACTGCCGACTATGCTTCTCCTAAGCCAGTTTGCCGGTACTCCGTGAGGAGCTTTCACAGCCCCTGATACCTGCTACTTCTGATTCGCAGGCCTCTACTGAGATCCATTTGGAGTCTGGTATGCCGCGAGATGCTTCAACTATGGAACAGGTGGATGTCTGTACCTTGGATGGGTCCGGAGCCGCTGTGCAGGCACCTGCTTCTGAGTGTATATTTAGGCCTATGGACTTGCATATTAAACCGACACCACCTTCTTCACTTGGGCCTAAATCTCAAACCATGCCTAAAAAAACGACACCCAGGCCTCTATACCTAAAAAACAAATTATAAGAATGGCTGAAGATTTAATAACACTAATCAGGGGTAGCCAACCCCACCCCCCTTTTTAAGAGGCCTAAGACTGAAGTTGTTTATGAATCTTCTAACCAGGATTCTGTTTTTTCTGATTCTTCTGATGATCTGGATTTGGCCTTATCTACTTATGAGGATTCTGATGCAGAAGACTCCATTCCCTCTGCTTCCTCTCCAGAGAATTTTTCTTTTGGGGAAACCTTGCGTACTCTAAGGGAGCATTTCCACTGGGAAAGCCAGGATTTTTCTGATTCAGAAAAGAGGCTTAGGGATTTCTTACTCCTACCTCAGCATAGGCCTTTAGCTATTCCTCCTGTACTAGACATTGTTGATGATGCTTTTTCACAATCTAGTTTGGCCCCTGATTCCTTGCCTTCTGTTCCCAGAAAAACTGACAGATACTACAGGGTCCCTGAGTCACACAAGTTCCTTTTTAAAAGTTCTATTGCGGATCCAGAGACTATTTCACAAGGGCCCAAGGGCATTAAGGCTTTTACTGCTAAAAATCCTACCCCTTCTGATAGAGACTCCAGCGGGCGCTGGATAGATGGGGTAAGAAGGTTTACACTTCTACAACCTTGGCCATTAGGGCTTTAAACTGCCAGTTTCATATGTTAAAGTATCAGCAACATGTTATTGGATTGCTTAAACAGAAAATTATGTTGATTCCTGACTGTGTGGAAAATAAAGAATTACAGAATTTAATGCATTCTGCTTAACAAGTTGGAAAACATACTTTGCAATGTGGCTTTGATTCATTAGAGGCCTCTTGCAAGGCTGCTGTTACTGGGTCTGTGCTCAGAAGGCATGCTTGGCTAAAGGAGCAATCTTTGCCTGATCATGTTAAAGCTAAATTGTTGGATGCTCCCTTAAGTCAGGACCGCCTGTTTGGCAACAAGGCTGAGGAAGTTCTTAAAAAGATGGAAGATAAAGCTAAATCTATGCAAACTGTTAAAGATTTCTTATAAGTTCAGCCTCCTAGATTTAGTAGGCACTGGCCATCTAATAATTGGTCCTTTCCAGCCCCTTCCAGGTCTTTTCAAGCCAAACCCAGACACAGCAAAAACCCCAGGTTTCAGTCCCAGGGGACACACAGGACTAAGCAGTGGGGGGCCTCCACTTCCAAATCTGGGAGTAATAACACTCCACCCTATGGTAAACTGTCTCAATGACCTCTGTTTAAAATTTCCAAGCCCTTGTCAACTGACTGCCCCTTTGGGGGGAAAGATTGCTCTTCATGCAAAGAACTGGGAACTCATTACCCAGGACAAATGGGTTTTAAATATAGTGTCCTAGGGATACAGATTTCACTTTCACACATTGCCAACACCAAGCAGGTGGCCGGACCTACCCCCAAATCTGTGGGCAGAGGCCCAAAAACAAGTACTTTCTCTCTTAAGCAAGGGGGCTAAACAACTGGTACCAGAAGAGGAAAAGGGACAAGGTTTCTACTTGAGACTTTTCTTGGTACCCAGAAAAGACAATTCATGGTGTACTATCCTAGACCTGTCTACTCTAAAACACCTTTTTGGAGATTCCAAAATTCAGGATGCTGACTCTAGACCAATTACTTCCTATGCTAGCCAAAGATGCCTGGTTTTCAACACTAGATTTAAAAGAAGCATACCTGCACATCCCATTCAGGGAATCTTGCAGAAGATGCCTATGCTTCAAAGCAGGCTAAACGCACTGTCAGTTCTCTGCACTGCCCTTTGAGAATATCCTGCACCCAGGATATTCTCAAAGTGCCTAGCTCCAGTTATTGCATTTTGCAGGCAAATAAATATTCAAATATACCCATTCCTGGATGATTGTCTAATTCAGGCAGAAAGCCAGGACATACTTTTGAATCATCTGGCCTTTGTACAAAGGGTTCTAACTTGTCTGGGGTACATCATAAATGAAAAGAAATCGTACCTGGTACCCTGTCAACAAATTATATTCCTGGGAGCAAGCTTGAGTACAACTTCCCAGATGGCTTACCTCACACCAGAAAAACAAATTCAACCTTCTTCAAACAAGTGGCCACAAAACCCTGCTCTCTGCAAGACAAATACTGCAAGCCTTTGGGTTCATGGCCTCTTGCATTCTTCTAATTCCATATGCAAGACTGCATATGAGGAAACTACAGTGGTATCTAAAAAGCCTATGGTGTCAACATTCTCAGGATCTAGAAGCAATGATTCCTGTCATACCTTGCCTATGCCTAGAATTCCTTTGGTGGGCAGAGGCCTGCCACCGAAACAAGGGGCTACCTTTCACACCACCCCCTGCCACCCAAACCCTAACAACAGATGCATCAGACTATGCATGGGGGGGCTCACCTGGCAGGGAAGTGCATTCAGGGCAAATGGAACCCAAGTCAAATGCACCTGCATATCAGTCAAAAAGAAATGTTAGCTGTACAGAATTCTCTGACAGCTTTCAAGGTCCACATTCTTCCGGGACAACTTATGGTAAAGAATGACAACACCACTGTTATGTGGTACATAAACAAGCAGGGGGGTACACATTCTTACCCCCTCTGCAGACTAGCCATGGCATTGTGGAACACAGCCTTGAGCTACCAAGTGCACCTACAAGCTCAATTCCTGCCAGGAAAATTAAATACAATGGCAGAAACCTCATGGACCCAAACGAGTCGAAACTGGAACCAAGGATTTTCATCATGTTGACAAGCAAATGGGGGGAGCCCGGATATAGACTTGTTTGCCTCTCCCCAAAACTATCAGTTGGACAAACCAAGGATAATTTTGATTGCTGTAGACTGGTCACGCCAACACTGGTATCTCCTCCTGCGCAGTGTGTCTAGGTTATCTCCATCATGGCACCTGCTTCAGACTCTTTCCCTGCTGTCTCAGCAGGAGAACCAGATTCTGCACCCTCAGCTTCTAACACTGAACCTTGCAGCCTGTCTAATTAATCTCTCCTTCACCATCCCTCAGCAAACCTTTGATGGATATCATTTTAGAGGCAAGGAGGCTTAGTACTAGAAAATCTTATGCTGAAAAATGGAAAAGATTCTGTGTCTTGAAACAATCTCAAGGGATGAGCACAGCAGCGCCCCGTTTACCTGAGATTTTACAATACTTAACTGAGATGCTTCTCAAGGGCCTGTCTTTTTCCTCCATTAACATCCACGCCTCAGCCATTTCAGCTCATTATAACACAGAACCTCCCCTCTTCTCTCATCCACTGCTCAAGCAGTTCCTCAGAGGGGCCAAAAGACCACCCAGGAGAGCTCCAACCTCAACCTGGGACCTTAACTTTGTTTTGGAGAAATTCACTCTACCTCCTTTCGAGCCAGCTGGTACTGCAGACTTAAAATTTCTGTCTTGGAAAACAGCTTTCCTTTTAGCAATCACTTCAGCTAGAAGGGTATCTGAATTACGCACCCTTTTGGCAGTGGAGCCTTTCATTATCTTTCATGCAGACAGGGTGTCCCTCAGAACCAATCCATCCTTCATGCTCAAGGTGGTATCCAGTGTGGCTCTTAATCAGTCTGTTCATTTGCCAACCTTCTTTCCCAATCCACAGAACAAAGAGGAACGGATACTGCATTCCTTAGATGTGCACAGACAACTTAGATTCTACTTGGACAAGACTAAACCTCAAAGGAAATCTGAACAACTGCTGGTGGCATTTGCTGCAGGGGCAGAGGGGAAGGCTATTTCAAAGCAAACCATTTCTAAATGGATAGGCCATTGCATTCATTTTTGCTATAAGCACCATGGAAAACCTACTCGCCAGGGGATCAGACCTCCCGCCACCAGGGCCGCATCTACCTCTACAGCCTTTCTCAGAGGCGTCCCTACCAGGGACATTCTAGAAGCTGCAACCTGGAGTTCTGTACATACTTTCACCAAGCATTATCATTTGCCAAGTTCCTCTAAATCCAGAGCTGGCATTGCCACTGCAGTCTTGCAGGGCCTTATAGCTTGTCCTAATGCTATCTAAATCCTCCTCCCAACCTTAGCTTTGGGAATCTACCCAAATGTAATGACTGCAACAGTGAAACACTAAGAGCATAGTACAGTTATATACACTTACCATAAATCTAGATGTTCAAATGTATTCACTGTTGTAGTCCTGGTTACCCTCCCTCCAGCCCCCCAACTTCTTTTGGCTATACCTCTACTTTCCTTTACTATGCTTAAAAGCCTTTTTGGTGTATTTGCTTTTTTGTTGGAGGTATATCATTGTACTTTTATATTTAATTGCTCCCCATTAGGGGAGCACCTGACATCTGGGGCAAGAAAAACTGATGTAATGGCATCTGCTGCATGTTTTATACCCCTGATGACCTGATGTCGTGGAAGAAAGGACAGCAACCGACGCAGGACCCAAGACTTTGTTAATCAAGCCGACTGAGGGCTACCTGCAAGCAGATAACCCTAATGTAATGACTGCAACAGTGAATATACTCTAACATCTACATTTATGGTAAGTGTACACTATCTTTAATGGTTATATGCATCAACTCTAGCTTATTAATATATAAAAGTATACTATTTTTGTAAAAATATTTTTTTCTTTATTAAAATGATTATCATCATTGTAAAAAAAAATATATATATATATATATATATATATATATATATATGTATATATATATATATATATATATATATATATATTCCAACTATCCTGTTATCCATTCTCATTTAGATGATTTAGTGTTAATCTAGGTTTACTATGGTACCATAATGATTTTTTTTTGTTTAAAATATTAGTATAATTAATATTTCACTAATATTTGATAAAATCTCTCGGTACGCCATTCTATTATCTGGAACTATATATTTGGAAAATTTCTTACATCGTGTTTTTTACAACTTCTAAGTAATACTTTAGTTTTGTTGTCATTAAATTTAAGACAAGAAAAATTTGGAAGAATTCTATTGTCTCAAAAAATAAAACTTGCAGTGAACAGCCATAATCATTCAAATTTAATAAAATATTTACAAACGATTTAATTTTAGAATTCAAGTGATTGCAGAATTGTAAACATTTGATGTTAGCATTAAATCTAATGCAATTAGCAAATGGTTCTAACACCAGGGCGAATAGTAACTGTGACAATGGACATCCTTGCTTAGAACCGTTATTAATTGGCCTAGAAGTATATGAGCCAATCTTTATATAACCTAAATATTTTTCATGTACCAGTCTTATTAATCATATAAAATCATGTGAAAAAACATAATTCCTCCAAAGCCAATAGCAAGTAATCCCTATAAACTGAATCAAAGGCACTATTGATGTCTAAACTCACTACAGTCAAACTTCCTTTTGTAGCATTGATATAGTCAATTATTTTGAGTATTCTTTTAATATTAACATATGAGTTTCTATTCAATATGAGACAAGTTTGATCTTCATCAGTCAGCAAAGGTAAAAACTGTTTCATTCTGTTAGCTTGTGTTGCCATAAAATTCTTATAATCAACATTTAATAGGGAAATTTGTATATAAGATGAATATTCCATCTTTGTCCAACTTAAAAATTGGAGAACCTTTTGTATATTTCCAAGATTGGGGATATTTTTTAGCTTCTTTAACTAATGTAAACACTCTTAACAATATTGCAAGAGCTTCCTTGGGTATTAGTTTATACATCTCATGAATAACACCATCAGTTCCAGGAGCTTTGTTTAATTTTAATTTATTAATTTGAAATTTAAGTTCAGACATTAAAATAGACTGATCTGTTAATTTTGTATGCTCTTCTATTAGTTTATTTTTGATATGTTTCATAAAAATAGATTTTATTATACTTGGTGATTCTGTTACTTGGTTGCACAAATTAATTGAAGTAAAGTATATTTTAAATGCTTCTATAATATTTTCTAAATCTGAAAGTTTTTTTTTAGTTCCAGGAAAGTTAGTCAGTTTTATGATTTAATGTTTCTAGGTATTTTTTATCTCTTCAAGTTCTTTGAGTTTTTATTACCTTTTTGAATATTCAGTTTATCTACTTTCATTTGTAGCTCTAATAGTTCTTTATCACATTGTTTTTCCTTCTTAATATACAAAGATAGAATTTTACTATATATGTGTGTGTGTGTTTGTGTGTGTATAAATTTCGGATGCATCTTTGGTTAAATTTGTATTTGTAAAGGATTGAATTTCTTTGTTATAAAATTCCTTAAAATATTTTAGGTTAGTTACATATGATGGAATTCTACTAATAGAAGTACTTTTTAGCACTCAATTTCAATTCAAATGTAATTGCAGTATGATCAGATAATGGACATGAGACAATTTTAACTGTATCTAATTTCACTATTATATCACTTGAAATATATACTCTATTCTAGATCGAGTACCATGTCTATGCAAACATGTGTAAAAAAAAATAATGAATTTGCATCTGAAAATTTATGTCCTTAATATTAAACATATCTATGAAGTCCATTCATTTTTTTAGAGGATGCTGGTTTCCTACGCTTATTTATTGTCAATATCGCAATCATTTAAGATACAATTAGTCACCAGCTAAAATTATACTTCCTTTAGAGTAATGTATAATCTCCTCAAACTGTTGTTTAACCACTTTAGCTACTAATCTGGGAATCCATTAAATATTAGAGAGTATAGTCTTCCATTTAATTCCAAAGTTACTAGACAGAACATCCCAAGTTTATCATTGTATGTAGTTATGATTTTAGGCATTAACACTGAGTTTTTCCATAAAATTGCAACACCACTTGTCTTTTGTTTGTGACGTGAACTAGTAAGTACTGAATAGATATTTGTATGAAGTCTATTAATGTCTTCTTGTATTAAATGTGTCTCCTGTAAGAAAACGACTTTGGCATTAAACATTTTTAAATATTTGTGTAAACTCCCCCTTTTACATCTTTTACTCAAACCATTTACATTGATAGAAATGCACTTCATATACATTGCATCAGTATAAGTATAGTTAGTCATGTCTTCTTAAAAATGTAGGAAAAAAGAAAAAAAAATGTAATTCAAAACATAACTTTTTCGCAGATATGACTCAAAATGATTGTGTATGTTTATCAATCAATCTTAAACTGTTAATATTCATAGACACCAAACTATAAGTAGTTAAAATTGAAATGTTAAACCATTAAATAAAAGGTAAACCACACAGTCCCAGGGGTTTAAGATACCATGTTTGAATAGCATCTTTATTCAAATGTTCCATCTAATGTTCCCACCCAAAACTAGCCTTCTCTGTATCTGAAGGCTAAACTCATATAAAAGGTTACTTGTTAAACATATATTGACTTAAGAAAAGGTAACCTAATATTAATCTATTTACTGTAATTACATTTAGCACTTATGAGGACAGTATGAGGAGAACCCACAATTCAAATTAACTAGACCTCAAGAAACCTTATCACCTACAGCTATTACTGTGTCAACAGTTATTACCTACAAAGGTGTAACTCTTAAATGTTTCTACTTCTTATTGTGTGTTATGTAATCATCAGTTAACAAATATGTATATATAAAACTTTCACTTCTGTACTGAAATATAGCATATACTAATGTTTCCCTTCCCGTAATATAAAATAAAACAAATTATTTCTCGTATTAAGCAATTTTGTATTTCTCCTCTATGCTCACTTGTAATAAATCAATATACAGTAAGTTGTATAACATGATAAATGAGTAGCATAGTAATGATGTATCTTATAGTTAAGTAATGCATAAATATAAATACATTATTAATATGAAAAGACCAGTTTCAATAGAGGAGTGAAAAGCAGTCGGTTATGAATAAAATTGTAATATGACCTTTCATATTTATCTTATAATATGCAGCATATTGGATTGACAAAAAAGTTTTTCCATCTTTAACTTTTCAAGTATAACTTTGGTAACATAGATTTGAAATTAACTGATGCAATCTACTAATATCTAATAAAGGTTTTATTTATATGTCTGACTTTACAAATGACTGATTAGGATGAATTGAGCAAAAATGCAGTTTTATATCTAGTTATGTACTGCTGAATTATATAATAAGATTCTGCAAATGAAATTAAGAAGTTATGTACTTACCATAACATTCCATGTGAGTTGTTCATCTCGCCTTCATTCTTTACTGATGGGTTTGTAGCCTATCCCTTGGCTCTGATACGGCCAATTGCAAAGCTCGAGGTCTTCAAATAGCTCGAGGCCAAGTCCCTGTCCCATGATGCACCTGTAAATTACCTTGGATCTTGTTTGCTGCGTATACTAATACCATATGTCATTCATTCACTCCCAGAGAAAGGAATAGAAGGATGGAGTAACCAGGATGGATACAGTATCTCGGTCATCTATCAGCCCAGGAGGGGAAGGATGGAGAGACATAAGAATGAAGTCAAGATGAACAACTCACATGGAACGTTATGGTAAGTGCATAACTTCTTTATGTGAAGTTGTTCAGTCTCACCGTTCATTCTTTACTGATGGGTAGCGTCCCAAGCACCATCAATCTCGGGTGACTCATGGGAGTATATTTCTCAGGACCGTGGATCCAAAGGAGGCCTTGTCCCTGGAGGACTTGTCAGCTTTGTAATGAGTGATAAAGGTATGAGGTTTTGACCAAGTGGCTGCTGCACAAATGTTATCAATGGGAAGTCTGGCACAAAAAGCAGATGATGTAGAAGCTGCTCTGGTTGAGTGAGCTCTAATCTTGCATTTCAAAGGCATTTTGGCAGCTGAATAGGCAAAGGTGATGCAATCAAATAACCATTTAGACAGAGTTGTTTTAGCCACTGATCTCCCCTTCCTGGAGTCTAAAAATGAAACAAAAAGCTGATCTGATTTCCTGAAATCTTTTGTTCTATCCAAATAAAATCTGAGCTGTCTGTGAACATCTAGTTTGTGCAGCATATACTCTAAATTAACAAAGGAAAAAGTACTGGTGCGAGAACGAGGAAAGATAAACCCAATAGTTCTTTCTTAATCCAAGTAACGAAGTCTGGTAGAGTTGAATCAAATCTGTTTATTCACATAAAAAACGAATACCGGGATAAGCGCTTTCGCTAGATTAGCTTCATCAGATCCTACAATCCTCTAAGTCAACACCTTATATAGTCTATCTTAATTCATTAATATAATGATTAGAACCAATTAAACATATTTTAATTTTATATATTTTAATTAAACAATTAATGTATCAAACGCTAGGCTGTGAAACCATAAATACATCTAAAACTATAAATGCAAAATGATTTTAAAAATATATATTATGATATATACAATACATTATGTAAAAACATTTTTTATATATGTAAAAACAATTTAATATGTATAGAAACAAGCTAATTGTATGTATTCTAGAATTCCTAATCTACTTGTATATGAAATATGAAATGTATGAGAGAGAGAGAATGTATATAATGTATGTAATAAATATGACAATAAATATGGAAAATGATATACAGTGAGTAGAATAAAATAAAAAGTGTGTATAATAAATATTATAAATAAGAGTGTATTTATATATGGATGTGTATGTATAATTAGTTATATAGTATCTATGAAAATGCATAAATATGAAATATAAAATATGAAATAAAATACATATATTTATGGAGTGTATATGAATAAGTATATGTATAAAATATATGTATAAAAAATATTGGTTTGTTTTATGCAATATGTATAAAAGGTGTATGATAATAAATATGAAATGTAGATAAAATATGAATAAAATGCAAAATGCGAATGGGATATATATAATGGTGTATAAAATATGTATGAGTGTCTATAAAATGTAAATATAAAAGGTGTATATGTGTTATCTGATGGTTAAAATATGTTCTGAAGCAATGAATAATGTATGTTTTGACTAGTATGTGAAGTGAAAAGTGTATATAATGTATAAAGTATGTATTTTATGTATGTTTATATATAGTGGTTTGTACATAAAGAGATGCTTGAATCTATTTTAAGTGGATAATGTATTAATGTATAAGGGTAAAGTGTGTTGCATATATATGTATTGCATATGTATATATAGAGGGTTGTATGAGAAGGTATGAAAATTATATGTGTATTGTTATTTAATATGTCTACGTTGTCTGAGATGAGGTTTAATTGAGGCTCTTTCATTTAAGCCACAACATTTATCAGCCCTGAGTAAGATGATCCAGCCACTTTCCCTTCCTTCTGTATAACACCTTATATTTCCCCCTCTTTTGTTTGGTACAATCACTTATAATGCCTTAAATGTAAACTTATTTGAGTCTCCTAATTGTGATATATGCTTGGCTAAAGCGTTATTTAAATTCTTCTTCCTGATGTTGTAACAATGTTCTCTCATTCTATCTCGTAGGCATCGATTAGTTTTGCCTACGTAGAATGAGGAACGGGTTGTACACACTGCCAGATATACAACGTGACAAGTCATACAGTTGGCATCAGCAGTGAAATGAAATTCTTTATCCAGGTCAGGATGCATAAAAGTTGGATTGGTATCAATCAGTGAGCAAAAATTGCAGTGTCCACATGGTTTAGTAAAGCCTTCTGATTGAACATCTTTCCTAGATATGTTGTAACATAACAATCTTTTGAGGTTCATTTTGTTTCTGTATATAAATAACGGCTTCTCTCCTACTATTTTCTTAATGTCATTATCAGTCAATAAGATATCCCAATGTTTATTAATGATGTGTCTGATCTCAATATTATCTCTAGTAAAGTAAGTTGAAAATTTAACTTTATGTGGGATAATATTTTTATTAATAGTATTATCTATAATAGCAGGTCCAAAATAAGGGGCACCTTTTGTTTCACATATGTTTGGTGTTATCCCAAGGTGTTCATCTATCTCAACAGAGTTATAACCTCTTTCTAATAATTTCATTCTTAGATCGTTTAAGTCTCTTTCTAAACCTATCTCATCTGGGTTCATTCTGGACATTCGTAGTGCTGGTCCCTTCATTATATTTTTAAAAACATATATTGGGTGCATACTGGTTCTAAATAGTAGCATATTCCGATAGCAATTTTTTCTAAAAATTCCAGTATTTATAACTCCACATGGTAGTTTCTCAACAAAAAGATCTAAAAATTCAATTTTTCTTTCATTCCAGTGTACTGTAAATTTCAAACATTCATTTAAATTGTTGATCACCATAATGAAATTTTCTAGATCACTTGCAGTGCCACTCCACAGAATAAATAAATCGTCTACAAAACGTCTATAAAATCTGACATTTGATTTAAATTGTGGTTCTTGAAATAATGCGGTCTCCTCCCAGTGAGCCAAAAACATGTTGGCGTAGCTATTGGCATTGGGGTGCCCATAGCTACGCCATCACACTGTCGGCAGATATCATTGTCAAAAATAAATACATTGTTTTCTAAAACCAATTCTAAAAAATGTATTATAAGATCAATTAGAATATCAGAATATCCACTGTGTTTCTTAAGATAAGAAGTAACGAAGGCCAATCCTAATTCATTAGGAATTACTGTAAACAGTGACTGCACATCTAGTGTTACTAGTAATAAGTCATCTATGGAATCATAGTCTTTCAAATTGTCATATAGATCCACTAAAAAGTGTTTGGAATCCCGTAACACAAAGGAATTAATATCCAGTATACACCTTAGATGCTTTTCAATAAATACTGAAATGTGTTCTGTCACCCATCCCTTTCCTGAGACTATGGGTCTCATTGGTGGGTCAGTGTGATTCTTATGAATTTTCGGTAAACCTTGTATAGTGGGGATGGTGGGTGCTTGTATGTATAGGTATTCATAGAGGTCTTTGTTAATCAGGCCACATCTAAAAACATCTAATAATATATTGTATACATAAACACACATTCTGTTGACAGAATCCATATTTTCAGTAACATAAAATTTATCATGGAGCATAACATTCATTTTCTGTTTATAATGCTCCATATCCAAAACCACTATTCCAGAGCCCTTATCTGCTGGTCTGATTATAACATTTGAGTCATTCTTTAATTTATTTAAGATAAATCTTTCATTAGAAGTTAAATTATCAAATCTTCTTTTATTTCTTAGCTCATATTGCTTTCTATTATTGTAAAACTTGTATAATTCTTCTTCAGTGACTTTCAGATAGGCTTCAACCAAAGGATGATTACATGGTACAAAGTCACTCAAATTTTTGAAAGTGAAAGATTTAGTGCTGTTGTTGCTTGAGATGTTTACATTATTCATGTTAACATCATCTTTTGATTCAAATATATATTTCAGCATAATATTTCGACAAAACACCTTGAGGTCTGTGACTGTGTCAATAATTCCACTATTAGTATGTGGTATAAAGTTTAGGCCTTTGTTTAAAAGTTTAACATCATCTTCTGTTAATTCTATACTAGACAAGTTGAAAATTAATCCTGGTGGTTGCTGTTCCACATTTTTTTCAACGTGGTATGATGTAAGGTTTCCCCTGATATTTTCCTCTTTTGTCTCCCCCGACTCATTGAGCGAGATCTCCTTATGCCCCTGTCTGGGCGTATGGCTAAAGGGAAAGATAAATTGGTTTCTGTTCTTGTGTTATTAACATTGCTTCTGATTTTTGGCTTCACTACGGGTGTTAGTTCAGCATTACTATTTGTGCTATTGTTAGTAATGTTAACTTTCGGATACAAATTGTGATTGTTGGTAATGCTTGAATGTGTTAAATGTATTACATCTGAGGAATCATTGCAAACATTTTCTATGTTAAGGTCAGACGTTGTATTACTATCTGCTACAGCTGCTGTGGGGCTATCTAATTTATGCATCTCAACATATGATATGGAGCATTATAAACAGAAAATGAATGTTATGCTCCATGATAAATTTTATGTTACTGAAAATATGGATTCTGTCAACAGAATGTGTGTTTATGTATACAATATATTATTAGATGTTTTTAGATGTGGCCTGATTAACAAAGATCTCTATGAATACCTATACATACAAGCACCCACCATCCCCACTATACAAGGTTTACCGAAAATTCATAAGAATCATACTGACCACCAATGAGACCCATAGTCTCAGGAAATGGATGGGTGACAGAACACATTTCAGTATTTATTGAAAAGCATCTAAGGTGTATACTGGATATTAATTCCTTTGTGTTACGGGATTCCAAACACTTTTTAGTGGATCTATATGACAATTTGAAAGACTGTGATTCCATAGATGACTTATTACTAGTAACACTAGATGTGCAGTCACTGTTTACAGTAATTCCTAATGAATTAGGATTGGCCTTCGTTACTTCTTATCTTAAGAAACACAGTGGATATTCTGATATTCTAATTGATCTTATAATACATTTTTTAGAATTGGTTTTAGAAAACAATGTATTTATTTTTGACAATGATATCTGCCGACAGTGTGATGGCGTAGCTATGGGCACCCCGTGTGCCAATAGCTACGCCAACATGTTTTTGGCTCACTGGGAGGAGACAGCATTATTTCAAGAGCCACGATTTAAATCAAATGTCAGATTTTATAGACGTTTTGTAGACGATGTATTTATTCTGTGGAGTGGCATTGCAAGTGATCTAGAAAATTTCATTATGGTGATCAACAATTTAAATGAATGTTTGAAATTTACAGTACACTTGAATGAAAGAAAAATTGAATTTTTAGATCTTTTTGTTGAGAAACTACCATGTGGAGTTAGCAATTTTTTCTAAAAATTCCAGTATTTATATCGGAATATGCTACTATTTAGAACCAGTATGCACCCAATATATGTTTTTAAAAATATAATGAAGGGACAAGCACTACGAATGTCCAGAATGAACCCAGATGAGATAGGTTTAGAAAGAGACTTAAACGATCTAAGAATGAAATTATTAGAAAGAGGTTATAACTCTGTTGAGATAGATGAACACCTTGGGATAACACCCAACATACGTGAAAC
Source organism: Protopterus annectens (assembly GCF_019279795.1). Lineage (NCBI taxonomy): Eukaryota > Metazoa > Chordata > Ceratodontiformes > Protopteridae > Protopterus > Protopterus annectens. Next base: position 343,775,070 of record NC_056747.1, on the reverse strand, counting down.
AAAAGGTGCCCCTTATTTTGGACCTGCTATTATAGATAATACTATTAACAAAAATATTATCCCACATAAAGTTAAATTTGCAACTTACTTTACTAGAGATAATATTGAGATCAGACACATCATTAATAAACATTGGGATATCTTATTGACTGATAATGACATTAAGAAAATAGTAGGAGAGAAGCCGTTATTTATATACAGAAACAAAATGAACCTCAAACGATTGTTATGTTACAACATATCTAGGAAAGATGTTCAATCAGAAGGCTTTACTAAACCATGTGGACACTGCAATTTTTGCTCACTGATTGATACCAATCCAACTTTTATGCATCCTGACCTGGATAAAGAATTTCATTTCACTGCTGATGCCAACTGTATGACTTGTCACGTTGTATATCTGGCAGTGTGTACAACCTGTTCCTCATTCTACGTAGGCAAAACTAATCGATGCCTACGAGATAGAATGAGAGAACATTGTTACAACATCAGGAAGAAGAATTTAAATAACGCTTTAGCCAAGCATATATCACAATTAGGAGACTCCCATAAGTTTACATTTAAGGCATTAGAAGTGATTGTACCAAACAAAAGAGGGGGAAATATAAGGTGTTATACAGAAGGAAGGGAAAGTGGCTGGATCATCTTACTCAGGGCTGATAAAGGTTGTGGCTTAAATGAAAGAGCCTCAATTAAACCTCATCTCAGACAACGTAGACATATTAAATAACAATACACATATAATTTTCATACCTTCTCATACAACCCTCTATATATACATATGCAATACATATATATGCAACACACTTTACCCTTATACATTAATACATTATCCACTTAAAATGGATTCAAGCATCTCTTTATGTACAAACCACTATATATAAACATACATAAAATACATACTTTATACATTATATACACTTTTCACTTCACATACTAGTCAAAACATACATTATTCATTGCTTCAGAACATATTTTAACCATCAGATAACACATATACACCTTTTATATTTACATTTTATAGACACTCCTACATATTTTATACACCATTATATATATCCCATTCACATTTTGCATTTTATTCATATTTTATCTACATTTCATATTTATTATCATACACCTTTTATACATATTGCATAAAACAAACCAATATTTTTTATACATATATTTTATACATATACTTATTCATATACACTCCATAAATATATGTATTTTATTTCATATTTTATATTTCATATTTATGCATTTTCATAGATACTATATAATTAATTATACATACACATCCATTTATAAATACACTCTTATTTATAATATTTATTATACACACTTTTTATTTTATTCTACTCACTGTATATAATTTTTCATATTTATTGTCATATTTATTACATACATTATATACATTCTCTCTTTCTCATACTACATTTCATATTTCATATATAAGTAGATTAGGAATTCTAGAATACATACAATTAGCTTGTTTCTATACATATTAAATTGTTTTTACATATATAAAAAATGTTTTTACATAATGTATTGTATATATCATAATATATATTTTTAAAATCATTTTGCATTTATAGTTTTAGATGTATTTATGGTTTCACAGCCTAGCGTTTGATACATTAATTGTTTGTTTAAAATATATAAAATTAAAATATGTTTAATTGGTTCTAATCATTATATTAATGAATTAAGATAGACTATATAAGGTGTTGACTTATTTAGAGGATTGTAGGATCTGATGAAGCTAATCTAGCGAAAGCACTTATCCCTGTATTCGTTTTTTATGTGAATAAACAGATTTGATTCAACTCTACCAGACTTCATTACTTGGATTAAGAAAGAACTATTGGGTTTATCTTTCCTCGTTCTCGCACCAGTACTTTTTCCTTTGTTAATTCATCCACACTATTGGTGCTAGTGCGTTGATTCGTTATATAGCCACGTTACTACATTTATTTTCAAATATATACTCTAAATTGTTAGAATGGTTAGGGAAGAAGGTTGGCAAATCAATAACTTGGCTGAGATTGATTTCAGTACAAACGTTGGGCAAGAATGAGGGATTTGTTCTAACTGATACTATGTCAGCCTGGAATATCGAATAGGGAGGCTTGACAGATAGTCTGAAGCTCTGACACTCTGCGGGCAGAAGTAATAGCTACCAGAAAGATGGTCTTCCAAGACCATAAATTTGAGATCACAAGATGAAGCTGGTTCAAAGGGGTGAAAAATTATGTGGGAAAGCATAAAATTTAGATTCCATGGAGAATAGAGAGATTTCACAGGATGTGGAATATGAAAGGTCCCTTTGAGAAAGGCTTTGGATAATTTGTGAGAAATGATATTCAATCCTTCAAATCCAAGTTGAAAATTGGAAATAGCAGCCAATTGAACTGAACTGCTGCAGCTCCTTTGTTAAAGGTCATAGTCAAGAAGTCTAATATGGAGACCGTAGGGACTTGGTAAGGATCAATATTATTTTTAGAGGCCCATATAAAAATTTTTTTCCATTTGCTAAGGTATAGTTTCCTAGTAGAAGTCTTATGAGAAGACAAAAAGATCTGTTTTGTCTCATTGGAGAGGTTATGGAACCTGGCTATGACGGGAACTGGAGCAGCTAAGCTGTGAGCTTCAGGGACTGCAGGGAGGGATGAAGATCCCCCAATGGGTGTGTCAGAAGGTCTGGAACTGGGTCCAGAATACAAGGATCCTCCAAAAGATGGCCGAAGGAAGGGAAACCAAATCTGATGAGGCCAATGAGGGGCTGTTAAAATGATGATCCTTCCCAGAGTTTTTGCTTTCTGTAGAACCTTGGGCATCAACGGGATTGGTGGAAAAGCATAGAGGAGACCTGGAGGCCAATCGGTAATGAAAAGGTCCCTTGGGGCTTCTCCCAGAGGGGGAATCAGGGCAAAGTAGCTTCTGCAGTTCTTGTTGATGTGACTGGCAAAAAGGTCACAGCAAGGCTGGCCCCACCTGCGGAATATCCTGTCTGCTATTTCTTGCTTGAGTCGCCACTCATGGGGCAACAATATTGCCCTGCTCAGTTTGTCTGCAATCACTTTGGATCTCCCCAGGATGTGTGTTGCGAACAGAAAGCGCTGGGAGGAAACAGCCCACTGCCAAATGAGAGCCTTGCGACAAAGAGGGTAAGACCTGATTCCTCCTTGTTGGTTCAAATACCAGACCACTGACATGTTGTCTGAATCACAATCGTACCAAGAGGAAGAGAATCCTGAAAGTACTGCAGTGCTAAAAGTACTGCTCTCATCTCCAGGACATTGCTATGTAGATGTGTCTCTTGATCGGTCCATGTACCTTGGGCATTCTTTCCCTGAAAATGCCCCCCACCCTATCAGGGAAGCATCTGTGGTCACTGTGGCTGCTAGAGAGGGTAGCATAAATGGGTGTCCTATCTTGACATAAAGTGAGGTCCAACCACCACTGAAGGCCCTTTTTGCAAGAATTTGTCATCATTATAGTGTGAGTCATGGGGAGCTCTTGGTAAGGCCATTGAGTGAACAGCAGCTATTGTAGTATCCGCATGTGCATATGAGCTGGTGGTATGGTTAGAAATGCTGCTGCCATCATGCCTAATACTTTCAGAACTTCCGATGCTGGTGCTTTGTATTTTGATATCAGAATGCTGACATGTTGACGAAAAAGAGAGACTCTTTCTATTGGAAGCCTTAGTGTGGTGGTGGTGTCCAACTCTGCCCCGATAAAAACGATATGCTGCGATGGTGACAAGACAGATTTTTCTGAGTTGATTGTAATGCCCAGATGATTGCAGAGTGATAGAGTGGGCTCCATGGTCTGAATGAGTTGGTGTCTGGTGGTGGTGGTAAGGAGCCAGTTGTCTAGGTACGGAAACATCTGGAATCCTAGACACTTCAGGTGAGCCGTGACCACTGCCATGCATTTGGTGAACACTCTGGGGGCTGTAGTGAGACCAAAGAGCAGGGCTCGAAACTGGTAATGATTGTTTCCCAGCCAGAAGCGCAGATGATCCCTGGATGGTCTGGCCATTTGTATGTGGTAGCACGCATCCTTGAGATCTATCGAGCACATCCAGTTGTCTTTCCCTAAGAAGGGATGTATAGACTGAAGCGTCACCATCCGAAACTTCTCTTTCTTTACGTATTGGTTCAGTCTGTTGAGGTCCAATATGGGTCTCCAGTCCCCCATCTTCTTTGGAACACAAGCGCATCCAGGAATGTCTTCTAAGAGCAACTCCTGTAACCGCTGCCCTACTCGTTCCATCAGCTGCATAGGATATGAGGCGCATGGATGAGTTGACAATAGAATTTAAGGTAGCAAGCTGGGCAGCAACTTTGTCCAAAGCTCCTGCACCTACTGTACTCTGAAAAGAATCGCCCAACTCCTTAAGGAGATCTCTTTGCAACCTAGTAAAATAGGTTAAATAGTTCAGCGAACAGAGCGCAAAGGTCGCTGAATTAAACATGCGCTTCTCATATCTGTCCATAATCCTGGAGTCTCTGTTAGGAGGATGGATAGATGAGGAAATCTCAGACATTTCCTTCTTGGTGGCTGCCGCCACCAACATGGCATCAACCGGAACACCTTTCGTTAGGAATGTTTTCTGATGGGGGGCAGAAATTAATTTATTAGGCCTCCTAAGGACAGGCTCCATAGTATCCGGAGACTCCCACACCCTTCGTGAAACCATCTGCATCAGCTCATTGAAGGGCAGAGATTCCCAAGAGGTGGAGGGCTGAGACCCAAAAGCCTTCAGGAGAACTGACTCATCCTCAGTAAGGCTTTTGAACTGCCAGTCACCAGTCTGCCTAAGGATCTCAAGTATCTCAGTGAAGGAGATATCCTCAGAGGGGGACCATGGGGACCCTACTGACTCATCTAAGTCAGTATCCGATGTGAGACTCATGTGGGGAGTCTAGGTGTTTCCTCTTGCACAATCTCTTCCTAGGAACCTCATCAGTGGGAGCTTCTGGTGAGGTCTCGGAAGAGCAGGGGCCACCCAATGGGGCTTCCTGAGGTTCTTTAGTCTCTACACTTGGTCAGGACATGTGAGGCAGAAACGGACGCAGGTACTTTAGGGGAGGAGGAAGGCAGACCTGAGGTTGTCCTAGGAGACATGACTCTCCTTATGGCATCGACGGATCTGAAGAAACCGTAGCCACCCCCAGCACTGGGACAGTGGGCTCTGAGCCAGAGGTAGGAGCCGAGCCCATCCGAGCCGAGGCCCTGAGAGGCAAAGTCGTAATCAACAAGTCGTTCTGACTGTCCTCACCAGACCTGACCAGAGAGTGTCAGCTCCTAGAGTCCTCGATAGGCACCGAAGACATCAGAGTACACGAAGCCAAAGACCCTGGAGCAGGCGTTTGCTCCGAGGGTTCCACTAACAACAGGTCTGCCTCCTCCAGCTCCGAAGGACTAGCATGGCTCGGAGGAGGAATAGTTTGAGTCAGTGCAGTGGTCTTCAGCTCTGAAGCCATTTGGGTCGAAGCAGATAACATTTTGGGTAATGTCTGTGTCGATAACCGCTTCTGTACCACACAATCCACGTCCAGATCCTACAGGCTGATAGATGATCGAGAGGATCATACCGAAGGTGGTACTGACTGGAGAATTGGAATCTTCGGCACTTTGGACACCGGTTCCAAGACTGGGGACTGGCTCCGAAAGGTAAAGACTGTCTGCTCCGAGGGCAGTGGAGTCGAAGTCGAACACTTCTTTGATTTTTTTGAGTCTGATGTCTTGTAAGACTTTGAAGACCTGCTGGAATCATCCTGGTCACTCAAAGCTTCCTGAAACGAAGGCTTCAGCAAGCCTCTATCGATTTGTTTCCTCTTCCTTCCCTGCAGGACCCTAGTGGAGAAGGAATGACAAATGGCACAAATGTCTTGCAAATGCAGAGCCTCTAGACAGTAAACACAATTAACGTGGCTGTCTGTAACGGACATTTTTTGGCCACACTTTGGGCACTTTTTGAACCCAGACTTAGGGTGCTTTTCTTGGTCAGCCATTACTGTCACACAAACAACTAGGTAGTAATTAACTATGATAAGCCTTGCAATCTGGCTAAATCAGAGACACGCACTCACAGCAAAATGCAGTTATTTATATATATATATATATATATATATCTAAATATGACCGTAAAAGCCTTTACTGTTACACAGTTGTCTAACAATATAAGCAGACTATACAAAAAAGGGAATAGCTGCTAGGAAAACACACTCTAATATAAACTATGCAAAAACAGACAACTACTGTTCACACAAGAAAAAATTTGTAACAGTAATTTTAAATTCTAATCCTTTCCTAAACCACTGAAGGCTAAACTCTGCACACTAACAATGTGACAAAGGTCACTTACGAAGCACATTCTAAACTAGCAAAAACTAGGCCTAAAACAAGAGGCCACTAAAATGCTATATTACTTACTAGGGAAAGGGACTAAAGCAGAATACACACAAAAAAGCTATAAGAGCTTTGTAAACTATCTAAATACTAGTATCTAATTTTGACTAAGGAATAATAGAAAAAACAGTATATTGGCCTGAGCTAAATTCAGAATCTCCGATCTATCTATTGCAGCGGCAAACTAGATCTGAGGTCATTCACAGGTGCAACATGGGATATGGTCTTGGACGCCAGCTGTATGAAGACCACGAGCTTTGAACCCATCAGTAAAGAATAAACGGCGAGATGGAAGAACTTCACATTTAATATTAACAATGGCAGGAGACTTTGTTAGATGCTTCAGAGCTCATAAATCGACTGTTGTGACCATTGTCGGAGCCCAGCTTTCTAAAATTCACACCTTCAATACAGTACTTGGTAGTGGTACAGTTTTAATATGAACACAAGAAAGGTTAAGAATCTATATGTCTTTGATAGCAATTTGTGTATTCAAGCTGATCTTTACTAAAGAAAATACATCTCTAAGAATAAATATTTGAACCGACTCACCACATATATAGTCAATCAGTGTCTGCATTGCTTATTTCTTTATGAATGTAAATGTGTGTGTGTATTTGTGTGTGTGTGTGTGTGTGTGTGTGTGTGTGTGTGTGTGTATGCATATGTGTGTGTGTATATATATATATATATATATATATATATATATATATATATATATATAAAATAATTTCTATATGTTTATATACACGTATATTTTATGTATGTTTATATAAACATTTATATATATATATATATATATATATATATATATATATATATATATATATATATATATATATAATATATACCTTTTTTTCTCTATTTTCCTGCTTTTTTTTTTTTTTTTTGTAAAATGGAAAGTAGTACCAAGAATATATGGATGTAAACCAAACAGTTTAGAGAAAAAAAGAGACATATTTGTCTTAATTTTTTTTTCTTGTCAGTTGTGTTCCATCCATTTTTTTCTGCTTGTTTTTTCAAAGAATTAGTGTTCCATTCTATTTCTTCTGTTTGTTCAAAATGCTTCTTTTTAAAAAAATGCCTAGTTGAATTCAGTGTTTCAAATGTTTTAGTACCTTCTCTAAGAAAAACTGTATCTTGCTGGAAATAGGAAGTGCACTTTAATTTGCCCCTTTTTCAATGCTTTTATCAAAGGAAGGCTCTCTTGTCTTTTTGAAATCACTGATGAGGAGTAGTCATTGTCAAATCTTATAGTGCTCTCATGTAGTTTAATCGGAGAATTTGACCAAGCCATTTTAATATCAGATGTTCTTCGTGTTTCACTGATGTCCTTCATGGATGCATCTGCAGTCATAACAAATGGGTTGTCCTGTCGTCAGGCAGCCCTTCGGTCGGCCGGATTCCAAAGTCTGGGTCCGGCTTCGGCTGATGTCGCACTTCACCCGACATCATCTCTGCTGGTCTTCGGGTATAAAGGCATCAGCCGACGCCATTTTCCCCAGTCTTTCTTGCGAAGCAGAAGCTGTTCGCAAGTGCCGGTCGATCAGATCCAGAGATTACTACTACGGAATACTACTTCGAAGACTTCTAAAAGCTAAGTACCCCGTTGGGGACGCTTTCTTGCCTCAGCCGATGTCAGAAAAAGTCAATAACTGTTTAACTTGTGGGAAACAAATACCTCATAAAGATTTCCACTCTTACTGTTTGCCTTGCTTAGGCCCAGACCACGACGTAGCAGCCTGTTCGGCCTGTGCTTCCTTCAACCGATAACGCTTAGGCGCGGGTCGGAGTTTGCTGAACAGTTTTTCGGCTCAGATTTTGCATACATTATGCCGTCGGATCCTCCGACTACCCAAATTGTTAAAAAACACAAAGAAAAAGACCGACACTCGCGGTCCGCGGTTTCGGCCGAAACCACGGTTAAGCAAGCTGCGAGTGTCTCGGTTTCGGCCGAAACCGAGAAAACTGGTCAATCTTCAGCCGAATCCATGACTACTACTGAGGCTCCTGCTTCCTTATCTGAATCAGCCTCAGAAATTTTGCCTACAACTGTGGTTCCTACTGATCTATCAGACACCATCCCCTTGGATATCTCTACCCCAGCACGTGGTGCTGCTAGGCCTCCTGCAGCCATGTCTATTAAGGCCTTTGCCAGGGCTAAAGCAGCCAAATCAGCTAAATCAGTGCCTGTTAAACCACCCTCACTCAGGCCCACTTCTAGTTCTCAAATGCTTACTCTGGCAGAAGATTTAATATCCTTAATTAGGGGATCCCAATCTCACCCAGACAGGGCCTCTCAGCCCCCAGAAAAGAGACCTAGAGCAGAGGGCCCAGAGCCTGTGTCCTCTGATGATTCTCATGGATGACTCAGACATTACAGACCAGCCAGAGGCTCCTTTTTCCAATTATGAAGATTCGGATGCTGAAGAATCCATTCCAGCTGCCTCTCCACCAGAGGAATTCTCCTTTGGGGAAACCTTACATGCCATGAGAGAACAATTCCAATGGCAGGGACAAGATTTCTCAGATTCAAGAAAAAGGCTTAGGACTTTTCTGCACTTACCACAACATAGGCCCCTAGCTATACCTCCTGTCCTATCTGTTGTGGACGATGCATTTAATGATGTCTGCACTGCTCCTGATTCTTCACCTCCAGCCCCTGCCAAACCAGATAGATTTTACAGGGTGCCAGACACTCATCACCAACTATACAAGGCCCCACTGGCTGACCCCGAAACTATAGCCCAGGGCCCTAAGGCAGTAGGCTCGACCACAGCAAAAAACCCTATTCCCTCTGAAAGGGAATCCAGGTCCTTAGAGATGGGGAAAAAGTCTACACCTCTGCTACTCTCTCTGCTAGAGCTGTAGACTGTCAGATTCACATGATCCAATACCAAGAGTGTATGCTTGATCAGTTACTTAACAGCTTGTCCTCTGATGAATCTTTAGATAAGAAATATGTATTAGAAATGGTGAATAACATCCAACAGGTTAGTAACCATTCTTTAAAATGTGGCTATGATGCACTGGAGGCTTCATTTAGATCAGCCATGACTGGCACAGTGATAAGAAGGCATGCATGGTTGAAAGAACAGGTCTTGCCGGATCATGTTAAAGCTAAGCTATTGGATGCTCCTATGGATAAGGCCAGTCTATTTGGGGAACCTGCCCAGCAGGTAATGAAGAAAATGGAAGAGAAGGCAAAATCTGTACAAACAGTTAAAGATTTCTTACAAGTTCAGCCCCCAAGGTTTAGCAGGAACTGGCCTGCCAAAAATTGGTCCTTTCCTGACTCCACAAGATCCCAAAGGGGCAGGAACAGACGCTCTAGGGGCAGAAATCAATCCAGAGGAGGTGCCTACAGAGGAAGACAGTGGCAAGGCAATAACCGAGGCACAGATGCAACCACTGCCACTGCAACAGGACAATCACAGTGACTTGACTCTGACTCCGCCTACCAAGGAGCAAATAGCAGCACCATTAGGCGGAAAGTTAGCCTTATTCTCAAAAATTGGCAATATATTACAAAAGACAAGTGGATTTTGCAAACCATAGACCAAGGCTACCGGTTCCACTTCCACACCTTACCAGTAAAAAGAGGAATGCCAAACCTGCCCCCAAATCAAAAAATAGAAGCCCTGCACCAGACAGCAGAACTAATAAAGATGAGAGCTGTGGAAAGGGTACCAATAACAGAACAGGGCAAAGGATTCTACTCCAGACTCTTCCTAGTACCAAGAAAAGAAAAAACATGGAGACCTATTCTCGACCTGTCCATCTTAAACACATACATCATTGTCCCAAAATTCAAAATGCTGACCCTACAGCAACTTCTTCCCATGCTGGGCAAGGAGTGTTGGCTGGTAACTCTAGATCTCAAGGAGGCATACCTGCACGTCCCCATTCGACCAAATTGCAGAAGATACCTCAGATTTCTTGCAGGATCAGAGCATTATCAATTCTCAGCATTGCCCTTTGGCTTATCTACTGCCCAGAGTATTCACAAAATGCCTGGCATCAGTAATCGCTCACTGCAGAGTACAGGGAATCCAAATTTATCCATACCTGGACGACTGCCTGTTACAAGCGGACAACAAAAGCAAGCTGACAACAGATTTACAAAGGGTCATTTACTTGCTACAAGCCCTGGGATACACAGTCAATTTTCAAAAGTCAAGACTGATACCATCCCAGACAAGAACCTTCTTGGGGAATTGGACACAGTAAAACAGATGGCATTCCTAACTGCAGAAAAACAAAAAGAACTCCCTCTTTACTTCTTGGCATTAACAAAGCAGAACAAACTAACAGTAAGAAAAGTTCTGCAGGCCTTGGGCTTCATGGCATCCTGCATAATCTTGGTCCCACATGCCAGACTGCATATGAGAAAGTTACAGTGGTACCTAAAGAATTTATGGTCTCAACACGGGCACAGCTTAGAAACAGAAATACCACTAATCCCATGCTTAAAACAGGAGCTCCTATGGTGGGCTCGGGCATGCCAGTCAAACCCAGGCTTACCCTTCCACAACTTTCGAGCAAACCAAACCATCACAACGGATGCCTCAGACCTAGGATGGGGGGCACACATGCTGGACAAATGCGTACAAGGACTGTGGACCCAGGACCAGCTGCACCTGCACATAAACCAAAAAGAAATGCTGGCAGTAAAACTGGCAATCCTAAAATTCAGACCATTCCTCAAAGAAGGCCATTTGATGATAAGGACAGACAACACCACAGTCATGTGGTACATCAACAAACAGGGAGGCACTCATTCTTACCCCCTATGCAGAATGACTTTGGACCTTTGGAATCTGGCTCTCAGCTACAACATCCAGTTACAGGCAATATTTGTACCGGGAAAAGAGAACACCCTAGCAGACATTTTAAGCAGAACCACCTCGGATGCTCACGAATGGATGCTACACTCGGACATCTTCAAGGCCATCACAAACAAATGGGGAATGCCACAAATAGATCTATTCGCTTCCCCACAAAATCACCAGCTCAAAAAATTCTGCACAAGGACATTCCACCCACTTGCATGGAAGGTGGACTCTCTATCCTTCAGCTGGAAAGGCCTGACAGCATATGCATTCCCACCTCTTCCCTTGATGCACAAGGTACTACTGAAAATCAAAGAGGAACGTCCTAGGATAATTCTGATGGCTCCGAACTGGCCAAGACAACACTGGTACCCATTGCTGAGGAGCATGTCTCGGGAGAAAATGTGGTCAATACCCCTGATGCCTCTGATGTTAACTCAGAACAACTACAACATCATACATCCAAACCTAAAAACCTTGCAACTGACTGCCTGGAACATCACATAGCAGTAAATAACCCAGACCTTTCACAAAGGGTTAAAGACATTATCCTTGAAGCCCGCAGACCTTCTACAAGAAGGAACTATGCAGGAAAATGGAAAAGGTTCGTCATTTGGAGTACTGAAAGAGGAAAAGATGTGTCAAACATAGATATGGCTAACATCCTGGAGTACTTGGCAGAGCTTCTACATACAGGCCTGTCCTATTCCTCCATCAAGATACATGCATCAGCTATTTCAGCAGAATACAGCTTTGATCCTCCTGTCTTCTCACATCCTCTACTCAGGCAGTTTCTCAGAGGGATCAAGAATGTAAAACCTCCTAGGAAACCACCATTACCAGCATGGGACTTGAACTTTGTACTAGAAAAGTTGACACTCCCTCCGTTTGAACCATCAGCAACAGCAGATCTACAACACCTGTCATGGAAAACTGCTTTCCTACTGGCTATTACTTCAGCAAGGATGGTTTCGGAACTACATGCCTTAATGGCAGTGCAACCCTTCCTAATCTTCCATCAAGATAGGGGGTCCATGAGAACTAATCCTACATTTATGCCTAAGGTGGTATCCAGAGTGTCTTTAAACCAGGCAATCCACCTACCTACCTTCTTTCCCAATCCACAAAAGACAGGTGAAAGAATAATGCATACCTTGGATGTACACAGACAGTTACGCTACTACCTGGACAGAACCAAAGGTAACAAATACTGACCAGCTCTTTGTAGCCTATGCAACAGGAAGGGAAGGAAAAGCAATTTCCAAACAGACAATCTCCAAATGGATAGGAAATTGCATAAGATTCTGTTACTCCTACCATGGAAAACCAATTCCACAGAACATAAGACCTCATTCTAGAAGGGCTACAGCCACTACCACAGCTTTCTTAAGAGGAGTGACAACCAAGGACATTATTGAGGCGGCTACTTGGACCTCCGTGCATACATTTGCCAAGCATTATAATTTACCTCTATATTCTAGATCCCGAGCAGGGTTTGCCACTGCTGTACTGCAAGGGATCCTGACTACACCATAATTATTATTCCTCCTCCCCTAGTTTGGCTATGGTATTCTACCCATTTGTTATGACTGCAGATGCATCCATGAAGGACATAGTACAGTTTTGTACCTACCATAAATGTAGATGTCGAACTGGATAGCATCTGCAGTCACCTCCCTCCTTCCCTCTGCGGTACTCCTAGGGTATTTGCCCTCCTAATAGCTAGCTGGGGGGGGGGGGAGTCTCTTATGGTGTATTTGTTTGTATATATGTACATACATGTTTATTTTTTGTGTTTGCCTTCTACTATTTTGGAAACATTGGCATTTATCCAAAATTTAGCTTTCCAAGAGGGCAATTGGCATCTGGGGCAAGAAACACTGAGGAAAATGGCGTCGGCTGATGCCTTTATACCCGAAGACCAGCAGAGATGACGTCGGGTGAAGTGCGACATCAGCCGAATCCGGCCGACCGAAGGGCTGCCTGACGACAGGACAACCCATTTGTTATGACTGCAGATGCTATCCAGTTCGGACATCTACATTTATGGTAGGTACAAAACTGTACTTTGCAGTCATTACATTTGGGTAATCTGCTGGCAGGTTGCCCTCAGTCGGCCTGATTAACAATGTCTTGGATGTCCTTCAAGGATGCATCTGCAGTCCTTACAAATGGGTTGTCCTGTCGTCAGGCAGCCCTTCGGTCGGCCGGATTCCAAAGTCTGGGTCTGGCCTCGGCTGGGGTCGCACTTCACCCGACGTCACAGCTGCAGTTCTTCGGGTATAAAGGCATCAGCAGACGCCATTTTCCTCAGTCTTTCTTGCCGCGTGGCGCCCGAAGCAGAAGCTGTTCGCAAGTGCCGGTCGGTCAGAACCAGAGATTACTACTACCGAATACTTCTACTACTACAAGACTTCTAAAAGCTAAGTACCCGTTGGGGACTCTTTCTTGCCTCAGCCGATGTCAGAAAAAGTGAATAACTGTTTAACTTGTGGAAACAAATACCTCATAAAGATTTCCACTCTTACTGCTTACCTTGTTTAGGCCCAGACCACGGCGTAGCAGCTTGTCTAGCCTGTGCTTCTTTTAACCGGGACGCTTAGACGTTGGTCGGAATTTGCTGAGGAGTTTTGCCGCTTTTGCTTACATTATGCCGCCGGATCCTCCGACTACGCAAATATCTAAAAGCGCAGGAAAGGACCGACACTCGGTCCGGTTTCGGCCGAAACCGCGGTTAAGCCAACCGCGAGTGTCTCGGTTTCGGCTGAAACCGAGCTCGCGGTTCTTCCTTCAGCCAAAAGCTTACCAACTACTGAGGCCTCATCCAACCTGGTGGAATCGGCTACTGAAATCCCACCTGCTCTTGCAGGTTCCCAGGATTTATCTGATACTATCCCCTTGGATATTTCAACCCCTGCACGTGGAGCTGCTAGGCCACCTGTAACCATGTCGATTAAGGCCTTTGCCAGGGCTAAAGCAGCTAAATCTACCAAAACTGTGCCTGCTAAGACCCCCTCTCACAGGCCTAGCTCTAGTTCACAAATGCTTAGTCTAGCAGAGGATCTCATTTCTTTGATCCGGGGATCCCAACCTCAACCAGACAGGGCTTCTCACCCACCTCCAGAGAAGAGGCCTAGAGCAGAGCCCCCTGAGCCAGTTTCTACAGATGACTCCTCTGATGATTCAGATAATTCAAACCCTCCAGAGGGTCCTTTCTCCCCTTATGAAGACTCTGATGCTGAAGAGTCCATTCCTTCTGCCTCTCCGCCTGAGGAATTTTCCTTTGGGGAAACCTTGCATGCTATGAGGGAACAATTTCAGTGGCAGGGCCAGGATTTTTCAGACTCTAGAAAAAGGCTTAGAACCTTTCTGCATTTACCACAGCATAGGCCTTTAGTCATCCCTCCAGTTCTGACTGTTGTGGATGATGCATTTAATGATGCTTGTACTGCTCCTGATTCACTTCCTCCGGCCCCTGCTAAGCCCGATAGGTACTACAGGGTCCCGGACACACATTATCATTTGTATAAGGCTCCTTTTGCAGGTCCCGAAACTATCTCCCAGGGACCTAAGGCGGTAGCAGCTACCTCTGCCAAAACCCCCTCCCCTCTGAAAGGGAATCCAGGGCCTTAGGGAGATGGGGTAGAAAAGTTTACACTTCTGCTACTCTTTCAGCTAGGGCCTTGAACTGTCAATTCCACATGATCCAGTATCAAGAATTTGTTAGACCAATTAACTAAACAGCTGTCCTCAGATGAACCATTAGACGAAAAATCTGTTCAGGAAATGGTACATAGCATTCAGCAGGTCAGTAATCATTCCTTAAAATGCGGCTATGATGCACTGGAGGCTTCCTTTAGATCAGCCATGACTGGCACAGTGATCAGAAGACATGCATGGTTAAAAGAGCAGGCCTTACCAGACCATGTCAAATCAAAGCTACTAGATGCTCCCATGGACAAGATCAATTTGTTTGGCTCTCCTGCACAACAGGTGCTGAAGAAGATGGAAGAGAAGGCAAAATCGGTCCAGACAGTCAAAGATTTCTTACAGGTCCAACCTCCAAGGTTTAGCAGGAATTGGCCCTCCAAGAATTGGTCCTTTCCAGACACCTCCAGAGCTCAGAGAGGCAGGAATAGGCTCAAGAGGCAGAGGTCAATCCAGAGGTGCCTACAGGGGGCCAGTGGCAGGCTAACAACCAGCGAGGTACAGCCACAGATACAGCCGCCACCACTACTACAGGACAATCACAGTGACTTGGCTCTGGCACCGCCTACCAGGGAACAACTAGAAGCACCCTTAGGCGGGAAACTAGCCTTATTTTCAGTAAACTGGCATTACATCATAGGAGACAAGTGGATTTTGCAGACAATAGACCAAGGTTACAGGTTTCACTTCCATACTCTACCAAAGAAGAGAGGAATGCCAAACCTTCCTCCAAATCAAAAGGCAGAAGCTCTAAAACAAATAACTCACTTACTAAGGATGAGAGCTGTAGAAAAGGTACCATCTATGGAGCAAGGAGAAGGATTTTACTCCAGGCTCTTCCTGGTACCAAGAAAAGAAAACCAATGGAGACCTATTCTCGATCTGTCCGCTTTAAACACATACCTCATTGTCCCAAAATTCAAAATGCTGACCCTACAGCAACTTCTTCCCATGTTGGGCAAGTAGTCTTGGCTGGTAACTCTAGATCTCAAGGAGGCATACCTGCGTCCCCATACGACCAAATTGCAGAAGATACCTCCGATTTCTTGCAGGATCAGAGCATTATCAATTCTCAGCATTGCCCTTTGGCTTATCTACTGCCCAGAGTGTTCACGAAATGCCTGGCATCAGTAATTGCTCATTGCAGGCTTCAGGGAATCCAAATCTACCCTTACCTGGACGACTGCCTGTTGCAAGCGGACAACAAAACGAAGCTAGCAGAAGACTTGAAAAGGGTCATTTATCTACTGCAAGCTCTGGGATACACAGTCAATATAAAAAGTCAAGGCTGATACCATCCCAAAGGATAACCTTTTGGGTGCAGAACTGGACACATCAAAACAAATGGCATTCCTAACAGTAGAAAAACAGGAGCAACTACCTCTCTACTTCTTGGCATTAACAAAGAAGAACCAGCTAACAGCAAGAAAAGTCCTGCAAGCCTTGGGTTTCATGGCATCCTGCATAATATTGGTTCCACATGCCAGACTGCATATGAGAAAGTTACAGTGGTACCTAAGGAATTTATGGTCTCAGCACAAGCACAGCCTAGAAACCCAAATTCCAATAATCCCATGCCTGAAGCAAGAATTCCAATGGTGGGCTCAGGCCTGTCAATCAAACAAAGGACTGCCCTTCCACAGCACTCAACCAAGCCAGACCATCACAACGGACGCCTCAGACCTCGGTTGGGGGGTGCACATGCTGGACAAGTGCATACAAGGCTTATGGACTCGAGACCAACTGCACCTACACATAAATCAAAAGGAAATGCTGGCAGTAAAACTGGCAATTCAGACATTCAGACCACTTCTTCGACAAGGTCAACTGTTGATAAGGACAGACAACACCACAGTTATGTGGTACATCAACAAACAGGGAGGCACACATTCGTACCCTCTATGCCGGATGGCAATGGACCTCTGGAATGTGGCCCTGAGCTTCAACATTCAGTTACAAGCAATTTTTGTGCCAGGAAAAGAAAACATTCTGGCAGACATACTAAGCAGAACTACCACGGATGCCCACGAATGGATGCTGCATCCGGACATCTTCAAAACCATTGCAAGAAAATGGGGACTACCAGAAATAGACTTATTTGCATCCCCGCACAATCACCAACTGAAGAAATTCTGCACAAGGATGTACCACCCACTTGCTTGGAAAGTGGACTCCTATCTTTCAGTTGGAAAACCTGACAGCATATGCATTCCCACCACTTCCTTTGATGCACAAGGTGCTATTGAAGATCAAAGAGGACCGTCCAAGGATCATCCTGATAGCTCCGGACTGGCCAAGGCAACATTGGTACCCATTACTGAGGAGCATGTCTCGGGAACAAATATGGCCTCTACCCCTAGTTCCCTTACTGTTAACACAGAACAACTACAACACCCTGCATCCAAACCTGTAAACACTGCAGCTGACTGCCTGGAACATTGCATAACACCAAATAACCCACATTTATCCCAAAGGGTTAAAGACATTATCTTGGAGGCTTGCAGACCCTCAACAATAAAAAATTATTCAGCAAAATGGAAAAGATATCACATTTGGAGTACTGCAAAAGGAGAAAATGTGTCACTGGTAAACATAGCCAACATCCTGGAATACTTGGCAGAGCTCTTCCACAACGGCCTGTCCTATTCTTCCATTAAGATTCATGCATCAGCTATTTCAGCAGAATACAACTTGGATCCTCCAGTCTTCTCACATCCTCTGCTCAGGCAGTTTGAGAGGAATTAAAAATGTAAAACCACCTAGGAAGCCACCATTGCCAGCATGGGACTTGAACTTTGTGCTAGAAAAGTTGACACTCCCTCCTTTCGAACCAGCAGCAACAGCAGAATTACAATACTTATCATGGAAAACTGCCTTCTTGCTTGCAATCACTTCAGCAAGAAGGGTATCTGAGCTACAGGCATTAATGGCAGTACAGCCCTTCCTGATCTTCCATCAAGGTAGTGTCCATGAGAACAAATCCTACTTTTATGCCAAAGGTGGTCTCCAGGGTATCTTTAAATCAAGCTATCCACCTACCTACATTCTTCCCCAACCTACAGAACAGGGGAGAAAGACTTTTGCATACCTTGGATGTACATAGACAATTACGCTACTACCTGGACAGGACCAAGAGCAATAGAAAAACTGACCAGCTACTGGTAGCATATGCAACAGGAATGGAAGGTAAAGCAATTTCAAAACAGACAATCTCTAAGTGGATAGGAAATTGCATTAGATTTTGTTACTCCTACCATGGGAAGAAAACTCCAGAAAACATCAGGCCTCACTCTACAAGGGCTACAGCCACTACCACAGCTTTTCTCCGGTGGCTACCAAAGACATTTTAGAGGCTGCTACTTGGAGCTCCGTGCATACATTTGCCAAGCATTATAATTTACCTTTATAGTCCAGATCCGGAGCAGGTTTTGCCACTGCTGTTTTGCAAGGGATCTTAACTACACCATAATCTTATTTCTCCTCCTCCCCCAGTTTGGCTATGGTATTCTACCCATTTGTAAGGACTGCAGATGCATCCTTGAAGGACATAGTACAGTTTTGTACCTACCATAAATGTAGATGTCCGATAGGCATGCATCTGCAGTCAGGATTACCCACCCTCCTTCCCCTCTGTGGTACTCCTAGGGTATTTGCCCATCTTGTAGCTGGCTGGGGGAATCTATTATGGTGTATTTGTTTGTAAATATGTACATACATCCTTATTTTTTGTTTGCTCTCTACTATTTGGAACCATTTGCATTTTTCCAAATTTAGCCTTCCTAGAGGGCACCTGGCATCTGGGGCAAAAAACGCTGAGGAAAATGGCGTCGGCTGATGCCTTTATACCCGAAGAACTGCAGCTGTGACGTCGGATGAAGTGCGACCCCAGCCGAGGCCAGACCCAGACTTTGGAATCCGGCCGACCGAAGGGCTGCCTGACGACAGGACAACCCATTTGTAAGGACTGCAGATGCATGCCTATCGGACATCTACATTTATGGTAGGTACAAAACTGTACTGTCCTGCGTCTGTTGCTGTCCCTTCTTCCATGACGTCAGGTCATCAGGAGTATAAAACATGCAGCCGACGCCATTACATCAGTCTTTCTTGCCGCATGGTGCCCGAAGCAGAAGCAGTTCGCAAGTGCCGGTCAGCCGACTCCTGAAATTTTCGTTTTCGTGTTTCAGAACAGAAGTCTTCAACTAAAAGCCAAGTACCCCATTGGGGAAACTTTTTCTTGCTCCTTACCGATGTCAGTAAAAGTTAATAATTGCATTACTTGTGGGAAGCAAATACCTCATAAGGATTTTCATTTGTACTGTATACCTTGCCTAGGCCCTGACCACAATGTGCCTTGCTGATGGTTTTGTGTTAAATTTAATCAACGCACGATTAAACGTCTGTATATTTTTGCTTCTAATTATTTTGGCTCAAGATTTAACTATCCAGAAATGTCGTCTGTTAGCAATCCGACTACTGGAATTCCTAAAAAACGCAAAGAAAAAGACCGAAACAGACTGTCGAGTTCCAAAACTGACGATGATGCTTCTCCTATGCCAGTTACCGGTTCGCCGGTACTCAGTGAGGCGCTTTTGCTGCCCCTGATACCAGCTACTTTTGATTCGCAGGCCTCTACTGAAACCCATTCGGAGTCCAGTATGCTGCGAGATGCTGTAAGTATTGAACCCACGGATGTCTCTACCTTAGATGGGTCCGGAGCCGCTTTGCCGGCTTCTGAGGGGTATTTTCAGGCCTAAAGATTTGTATATTAAACTGACGCCTTCTTCAAAAATAAGACCAAAATCTACTTCTATGACTAAAAAAAACGACACTTGGACCACTTGTACAGGCCCAAATGCCTAAAAAACAAATGATCAAAATGGCTGAAGGTTTAATTACCTTGATCAGGGGTAGCTGTCCCCCTCCTGCTAAGAGGCCTAGGCAAGGCACTGACTATGAATCTTCAGATCAGGTTTCTATTTCTTCTGATTCTTTTTCTGAACAGGATTTATCTATTCCTACTTATGAGGACTGTGATGCAGTAGATTCCATCCCTTCTGCTTCTCCCCCTGAGGATTTCTCTTTTGGAGAATCTTTACATACCTTAAGGGAACACTTCCACTGGGAAAGTCAAGCTTTTTCTGAATCTAAAAAGAGACTTAGGGATTTTTTTGCTTCTTCCTCAGCATAGGCCTTTGTCTATACCTCCTGTTCTAGACATTGTTTATGTTTTTTCAGAATCCAGTACAACTCCTGATTCTCTGCCTCTGGCTCCTAGTAAGCAAGACAGATACTACAGGGTTTCTGATTCTCGCAAATTCCTTTTCAAAAACCCTACTGCTGATCCTGAAACAATTCCTCAGGGTCCCAAGGGCGTTAAGGCCTCTACTGCTAAAAATCCTACCCCTTCAGACAGAGATTCCAGGGCGCTGGATAGATGGGGTAAGAAGGTTTACATGTCTGCAACCTTGGCCATCAGGGCTTTAAACTGTCAATTGCATATGCTTAAATATCAACAGCATGTCATGGGCCTACTTGAACAGAAAATTATGTTGATCTCTGACTGTGTGGAAAATAAAGAGTTGCAGGATTTATTACATTCAGCTGAACAAGTTGGAAAACCTACTTTGCAATGTGGTTTTGATTCTGTGGAGGCCTCTTGCAGGGCTGCTGTAACTGGATCTGTGATAAGAAGGCATGCTTGGCTCAGAGCAAAATCTGCCTACCATGTTAAAGCAAAAATGTTGGATGCTCCTTTACAGCAGGACAGTCTATTTGGTAATAAGGCTGAAGAAGTTTTAAAAAAGATGGAAGATAAAGCTAAATCTATGCAAACCGTGAAAGATTTCTTACAAGTGCAGCCACCCAGATTTAGTAGGCACTGGCCTACTAAGAATTGGTCCTTTCCGTTTCCCTCAAGAGCTGCTCAAGTCAAATCCAGACATTCCAAAGGCTCCAGGTTTCAGTCACAAGGAACTTTTAGAACAAAACAATGGGGTGCCTCCTCCTCCCCCAAACCTGGAAGCAACAAGGCACCTCCCTATGGTAAGCAGTCTCAATGACTTTCCTCTACAATCACCAAGCACTTAACTTTTGGCCGCCTCTTTGGGGGGAAAACTGGTACTTCATGCACGAAACTGGCAACTGATTACCCAGGACAAATGGGTTCTAAATATAGTATCCCAGGGATACAGATTTAATTTCCATACGTTGCCAATCCCAAACATTCTAAATATAGTATCCCTGGGATACAGATTTCATTTCCATACATTGCCAATCCCAAACGTATGGCCAGATCTGCCTCCAAATCAGTGGGCAGAGGCCCAGAAACAAGTTCTGTCCCTCATGAGTATGAGAGCTATTCAACTAGCACCAGAAGAGGAAAAGGGACAAAGTTTCTATTCAAGACTTTTCCTGGTACCTAGAAAAGATGAATCATGGCGTCCTATTCTGGACTTATCCATTCTAAATACATTCCTGGCCATTCCAAAATTCAAGATGCTGACTCTTCAACAGTTACTACCTATGCTGGGCAAAGATGCCTGGTTGGTAACTCTAGACTTAAAAAGCTTACCTGCATATCCCAATCAGGGAATCTTGCAGAAGATACCTCTGCGTCAAAGCAGGCTATTTGCATTACCAGTTCTCTGCACTGCCTTTTGGCTTATCTACTGCGCCCAGGGTCTTCACCAAGTGCCTAGCACCAGTAATTGCTTTTTGCAGGCAAAGAAATATTCAAATTTATCCATACCTGGATGACTGTCTAATTCATGCAGAAAACAAGGACATTCTTCTAAAGCATCTGACATTTGTAAAAAGGGTTCTAACTTGTCTAGGGTAGACTATAAACGAAAATAAATCACAACTGGTACCCTCTCAAAAAATTACATTCCTGGGTGCAAGCTTGAATACAGCTGCCCAGATGACTTACCTTACGCCAGAAAAGCTAATTCAATTGATGACTTACTTCAAACAGGTGGCCACAAAAACCCAGCTATCTGCAAGACAAATTCTGCAGGCCCTGGGGTTCATGGCTTCCTGTATTCTTCTAATTCCATATGCAAGACTGCATATGAGGAAGCTTCAGTGGTACCTAAAAAGTTTATGGAGTCAGCATTGTCACAGCCTGGTAACAATGATTCTTATCATACCCTGCCTGCAACTAGAGTTCTTATGGTGGGCAGAGGCCTGCCACCAAAACAAGGGACTGCCATTCACTCCACCCCCTGCCGCCCAAACCCTAACTACAGATGCAACAGTCTATGCTTGGGGGGCGCATCTGGCAGGGAAATGCATTCAGGGCAAATGGAGCCCAAATCAAATGCACCTACATATCAATCGGAGAGAGATGCTAGCTGTACAGAATGCTCTGACCGCCTTCAAGGACTGCCTTCATCCAGGACAACTACTGATAAAGACAGACAACACCACAGTCATGTGGTACATAAACAAGCAGGGGGATACACATTCCTACCCCCTTTGCAGACTAGCCATGGCATTGTGGAACACGGCCTTGACTTATCAAATAGATCTACAAGCTCAGTTCCTGCCAGGAAATCTAAATACTCTGGTAGATGAACTAAGCAGAAATCTTATGGGCCCACACGAATGGAAACTGGAACCACAAGTTTTCAACATGTTGACACGCAAATGGGGGGAGCCCAGACATAGTTCTTGGGTGAGGCAAAAAGATCTATCATTTGGACAAATTCTGCACAAGAATTCATCACAAGAAAAAGCTTGGAAAGTGGATGCTGTCATTCAGCTGGAAAAACCTATCAGTCTATGCTCCCCCCCGCCTCTGCTTTCCAAAGTTCTTCTAAAAGTCAGACAGGGCAAACCAAAAATTATTCTGATTGCTCCAGACTGGCCTCGCCAGCAGTGGTACCCACTCATGCGCAGTGTGTCACACTTTCCTCCGTGGCACCTGCCTCAGACTGCTTACCTTCTGTCTCAGCAGAACTATCAAATTCTGCACACTCCGCTCCAAACTTTGAATCTTGCAGCATGGCTAATCAACAAATTTCACCCTTGCCATCTCTCAGCAGACCTGTGATAGATGTCATTTTGGAGGCTAGAAGGCCTAGCAAAATCGTATGCTGACAAATGGAAAAGATTATGTGCCTGGAACCAATCACAAGGAATAAGCACAGCAATGCCCAATATTCCTCAGATCCTGTAATACTTAACTGAGATGCTTCATAAAGGTCTATCTTTTTCTTCCATAAAAATCCATGCCTGTGCCATTTCAGCTCATTACAACACAGAACCTCCCCTCTTCTTTCATCCTGTGCTAAAGCAATATCTCATAGGGGTCAAAAATTTAAGAACTCCCAGGAGAGCACCAACTCCTGCATGGGACCTCAATTTTGTTTTGGAAAATCTCACTCTACCTCCTTTTGAGCCAGCTGCTACTGCAGACATAAACTTTCTCTCTTGGAAAACAGCTTTCCTATTGGCAGTCACTTCAGCTAGAAGGATTTCAGAATTACAGGCTCTCATGGCAGTGGAGCCTTTCATTATTTTTTATCCGGACAGGGTGGCTCTCAGGACCAATCCATTCTTTATACCTAAGGTGTATCCAGTGTGGCTCTTAATCAGACCATCCATCTGCCAACTTTCTTCCCTAATCCACAGAACAAGGGTGAGCGGATTCTGCATTCATTGGATGTACACAGACAGCTTAGATTCTATTTAAACAGGACAAATCTCCAAGAAAATCTGAACAACTATTGGTGGCAGTAAAAGTAAAATCCTCTCTCTAAGCACAAAACTGTCAGTGAAAAGTGAAAAGCAACAAAAGTAAGAGCACTGACAGTACCACAGCTGGGAAATTTATTACAAGAATAAAGAAAAAATCAAAACAAAGTAACAAAGAATAAATCCTTACAAAACAGTGGTAAGCGCTTTCAGGGATCTACCCCTTCATCAGACAACAGTTAAAAATCCCATCATTCATTAAATACTGGAGGTTAGTCACATGATGTTTCAAAATTTCAGTTGTACCCAGTAAAGACATGACAATTAGTGCATCAGTACATATTGGCACAGTTATGCAAATAAAAAGACCATATACTGAAGGAATTGTAGCTAAGATAAATAAGAAATGTATATAACCTTGTATGGTGTATAACTATATATAATAAAAACCTGATAATTCTAGCGACAACACTATATCTATCTATCTATATATCTATATCTATATATATATATATATATATATATATATATATATATATATACACATAAATAAAAATACAATACTAGTGCATCCAGCTTATATAGCTACATTAAAAATTTTATATAAAATGCTAATATATATATATATATATATATATATATATATGACAGTCTAAAATACAATGTAAAAAATATATAGAAAATGTATTGCAACATATTAAAAATCTAAAAATTCAAGAGAATCAATGTTTCAAAGGTTGAGCTTTTAAAAAAGGTTTGTGACACCATTTGATTCAGCCCTGGGGGCTTGTCTGCATTAAGTCTAATAATCCATCTCTGCTCAGTAGCTTCTGTGTCATTAGATAAATTACCCCACCTTAATTTCTCAGACAGTATTTGTAAAATCAGAAATTTAAAAATATGTTCAGGTCCTGTATTCATGTTGTGCATAGCAATCACACTGTTCTCCTTGCAGTTCCTTATATCCCTATAATGTTCGAGGTTCCTGTCCTTCAGGCGTCTATTGGTCTTACCTATGTAGAAGCTGTAGCATACTACACAGTAGGTGAAGTAGACCACGTTTGATGTGGTACAGTCAGCATAGAGATTACGGCTATGACTGAATTTATTCGAGGGATGTGCAAGTCCTGCCATTGTGTATGTGTTTACATGCTCCACAATTTCTACACATGTATGTGCCCAATCTATCTGATCTACTGACAGTGTTGGTTGTGGCATTACTGTAACATAGTTAATTTTTCAATGTTCTATTGTTCCTAAAAGTTAAACTTGGCTTAGTACCGATTATGCCCTGTAGGTTGTCATTCATGGATAGAATACCCCAATTTTTGGTTACTACATCACATACTACACTTGCGTTGCTTGCAAAAGTGAGTGGCATCCTAAGTGTGTTATCTGTGTATGTATGTATATGCCTTACCTCATCGCGATCATTGACTTGCCCGCTTGCTCGAGTTGTAGTGTGCATATCATAATAGGGTCTACATCTACCCGCCCTATTGCTCCAACCATCTAGAATGCACCTATCTATAGATGTCCTTCAAGAATGCAACTGCAGTCATAACATGTGGGTTGTCCTGCCTCAGGCAGCCCTCGGTTGGCCGGATTCCAAAGTCTGGGTCCGACGTCAGCTGATGTCGCATTTCTCTCCGATGTCAGAGCGGCCGGAGTACATAAGCATCAGCCGAAGCCATTTTCTTCAGTCTTTCTTGCCACGCGGTGCCCGAAGCAGAAGCAGTTCACAAGTGCCGGTCGGTCAGCTCCTGTATTCTTCGATTCCGAAGTCATCAAAAAAGCTAAGTACCCCGTTGGGGACCTTTTCGTGCCTCAGCCGATGTCAGAAATTACTGAAAAAGTTAACAATTGTCTTTCTTGTGGTAAACAAATACCTCATAAGGATTTCCACTCTTACTGTCTTCCTTGCCTTAGCCCAGACCACGACGTCTCTGCCTGTGTAGCCTGCGCTCGCTTCAACAAGTGCACTCTCAGGCGCCGGGCGGAGTTCGCTGAAGATTTTTTCAGCGATAAATTTGCTTACACCATGCTGTCGGAACTTCCGACAACGCAAACTCTCAAGAAGCGAAAAGACCGGGACCGACATCCTCGGCCCGCGTCTACCTCCGACTCCACGCCAAAACCTAGCGCGAGTGCTCCGGTTCCTTCTGAGACTGTCTCTCCACCGCTCCGAACCGAAGCCACCGCATTACCGACGACTCTGATTCCGGACATCACTCCGACACCAGTTATCGATTTTCCTCCGGATACCGAAACCGAGGAAATGCCCGAGACCATTGCTGTAGACAAGGTCACTCCTGCACGTGGAGCTGCCAGGCCTCCTATGGCCATGTCTATTAAGGCCTACACTAGGGCTAAGGCAGCCAGCAAAACAAAGCATCTTACTACTAAAACCTTACCTCAGCCTACTCCAGAGACACAAAGTATGTCCATGGCTGCTGACTTAATTTCTATCATTAGAGGTTCACAGGCCCATCCTGAGAGAGGATCCCAGCCTCCTTCTGATAAAAGGCCCCGGGTTGAACCCTCTGACCCTACTCCTTCAGATGAAGATTCTGAGGGCTCTGTCCACTCTGATAGCCAGGAAGAGCTCTTCCAGACCTATGAGGATGCAGAAGATTCTATCCCCTCGGCCTCCCCTCCTGAGGATATTTCTTTTGGGGAAGTTCTGCATACCATGAGGGAACATTTCAAGTGGCAGGGACAGGATTATTCTGTTTCCAGAAAACGCCTTAGGACTTTCCTTAAGAAGCCCCAGCACAGGCCTTAGCTATTCCTCCTGTACTTGATGTTTTGGATGATTTATATTCTGACTCTAGTGCTACCCCTGATTCTCTTCCTCCTGCTCCAGCCAAGCCAGACAGGTATTACAGGGTCCCAGAATCTCATTCCCATTTATTCAGGGCCCATACTGCTGATTTGGAAACTATTTCACAGGGGCCTAAAGGAGTTTCCGCTTCCACCTCTAAAAATCCATTGCCCTCCAACAGGGAAGCTAGGTCTTTAGAGAGATGGGGTAAAAAGGTTTACACATCCACTACTTTGTCCATGAGAGCTTTGAATTGCCTTTTTCATATGTTACAATATCAGGATTTTCTGTTAGAAGATTTACAAAAAACATTGGCCACTCCTGATCCTTTGGACAGGAAGGCTTTGCAGGAAGCTATACATAACACTCAACAAGTAAGCAATCACTTCCTGCAGTGTGGATATGATGCACTGGAAGCTTCATGTAGGGCAGCTATGACAGGGGCAGTCATTCGTAGACATGCGTGGTTAAAAGATCAACCTCTACCAGATCATGTAAAGGCAAAACTTCTGGATTCACCTTTGGAAAAGAACAAGCTTTTTGGTGCTAATGCTAAGGATGTGTTAAAGACCATCGAAGAAAAAGCAAAATCAGTTCAGACGGTGAAAGATTTCGTCCAGGTTCAGCCCCCCCAGATTCAGTAGGAATTGGCCTTCAAAAAATTGGTCCTTTCCTAATCCAGAAAAGTTTCGGGTAAAAACAGACGTGGCCGAGGAAGAGGCCAATACAGAGGCCCTTACAGGGGACGACAATGGCAGCCAGGAAACCAAAGAAGTGACGCAGGGGTTTCACCTGCCCCACAGCCACAATCTCAATGACTTTCCTCTATTTCTGCCTACCAGGGAACAAATAGAAGCTCCCCTGGGCGGGAAATTATCTCTGTTTGCAGAAAATTGGCACAGACTGACAAAGGACAAATGGATTTTGGACATTATAGACCGAGGGTACTGGTTCCACTTTCATACCTTGCCAAGAAAACAAGGCATGCCAAACCTACCACAAAACCAGAGGGCAGAGGCTATCAAGCAAATCACTCTGCTGACTCGGATGAAAGCAATAGAAAGAGTTCCACAACAAGAACAAGACCAGGGGTTTTACTCAAGACTGTTCCTTGTTCCAAGAAAAGAATCTCAATGGAGACCAATACTAGACTTGTCCGCATTAAACACCTTTCTCATAGTACCAAAGTTCAAAATGCTGACTCTACAGCAACTCCTTCCCATGCTGGGCAAGGGGTCTTGGCTGATTACTCTGGACGTCAAGGAGGCATACCTGCATGTCCCTATCGGACACAGCTGCAGAAGATACCTCAGATTTCTTGCAGGGCCAGAGCATTATCAATTCTCAGCATTGCCATTTGGCTTATCTACTGCGCCCAGAGTATTCACAAAATGCCTGGCTTCAGTAATTGCTCATTGCAGGCTCCAGGGGATACAAATTTACCCCTACCTGGACGACTGCCTCATACAAGCGGACGACAAATTGATGTTGACAAGAAATTTTGACTGTCATACGATTACTTCAAGCTCTGAGATACACAGTCAACTTCCAAAAGTCAAGACTGAAGCCATCCTAGCAAATAATCTTCTTAGGAGCCAAACTAGACACAGCCTCTCAAATGGCTTACCTGACAGAAGACAAGCAAGAGAAGTTAACTCATTACTTCAAAGGTTTAGCAAAACTTACCCAGATGACTGCAAGGAGATTCCTACAGGCCCTGGGTTACATGGCATCCTGCATTCTCCTGGTTCCATTAGCAAGACTACACATGAGAAAGCTTCAATGGTACCTAAAAAGCATTTGGTCTCAACACAGCAACAACTTGGAGACTATCATACCGCTCATTCCATGCCTACAAAAGGAATTCCTATGGTGGGCCTCGGTGAGCCAGGCAAACACAGGTATATCATTCAAAAAACCACAGATAACACAGACCATGACCACAGATGCCTCAGACCTTGGATGGGGGGTGCACATGGAAGGCAGATGTATACAAGGACAATGGTCTCCAAAGGAAACACATCTGCATATAAACCAAAAGGAAATGCTGGCAGTAATGCATGCCATCCAGGCTTTTCAACACCAGCTTCAGCAAGGCCATTTACTGATACGGACAGACAACACCACTGTGATGTGGTACATAAACAAGCAAGGGGGTACCCACTCTTACCCCCTTTGCAGACTGACAATGCATCTTTGGGAAAAATCACTGAGCCTAAACATCCAGTTACAATCCCAGTTTGTTCCAGGCAAAGACAATGTGTTGGCGGACAGCCTGAGCAGGAATTTCACAGATCCACACGAGTGGAGGTTACATCCGAAGGTCTTCACACAACTCACTTCGACATGGGGCAGGCCAGAATTGGACATATTTGCCTCTCACCTCAACCATCTTCTACCAAAATTCTGCACAAGGACATACCATCCAAAAGCTTGGAAAATAGATGCTCTCTCATTCAACTGGAACTTCCTAACAATCTATGCATTTCCACCTCTGCCACTGATGACCTCAGTATTACTAAAGATCAAAGCAGAGAGACCCAAGGGAATCATAATAACTCCGGACTGGCCAAGACAACACTGGTACCCACTACTACGGAGCATATGTCACACCAGGAGGTGGGCCCTTCCCCAATGGCCTCTACTTTTGACTCAACACAATTTCGAAACAGTGCATCCAAACCTTCAGACACTGCAGCTAACAGCATGGGAGATCCCATAAGTAACCTCAACCAGTCTCGCTCCAAGGAAGTTCAGCGGATACTAACAGAGGCTCGAAGACCATCCACCAGAAAGGTTTACTTAGCAAAGTGGAAAAGATTCAGCAATTGGAATACCAGCAAAGGACATGATGCATCATTGTTGAACATCCCACTCATCTTGGAATATTTGGCAGATATGCTAAAGAACGGCCTCTCATATTATTCCATAAAGATACATGCATCAGCTATTTCAGCTAGATACAACACTGATCCTCCACTTTTTTCACACCCTTTGCTAAGGCAATTCCTCAGGGGAATCAAGAACATTAAGCCACCACGAAAGGCCCCAGTGCCAGCCTGGGACCTCAATTTTGTCTTAGAAAAACTGACTATACCTCCATTTGAGCCAGCAGCTTCAGTTGACTTGCAATTTCTCTCATGGAAGACAGCTTTCCTGTTGGCAATTACCTCAGCAAGAAGGGTTTCGGAACTACAGGCCCTAATGGCAATACCACCGTTCATAATTTTTCACAGAGACAGGGTTTCATTAAGGACCAACCCTACTTTTATGCCAAAGGTGGTATCTAGGGTTTCTTTAAATCAAGCCATTCATCTGCCTGCTTTCTTCCCCAATCCTGAGAATAAGGGGGAAAGACTGTTGCATACCTTGGACATTCACAGACAACTTCGATACTACCTGGACAGAACCAAGGCCAGTAGGAAGTCTGACCAACTTTTTGTAGCTTACGCCCCTGCAGTCCAAGGAAAAGCAATTTCAAAACAGACCATTTCAAAATGGATTGGACATTGCATCAGATTCTGTTATTCCTTTCATGGAAAGACTGTTCCAGCCAATGTCAGACTGCATTCCACCAGAGCTACAGCCACCTCTACAGCATTCTTAAGAAGGGTGCCTACTAAGGACATTCTAGAAGCTGCTACATGGAGCTCCGTGCATACATTCTCCAAACACTACAATCTCCCTCTATACTCCAGATCCAGAGCAGGCTTTGCTTCGGCAGTCCTGCAGGGTTTGATTGCCACACCATCCTTTTCCTAGAGCATGCCTCCTCCCCCAGCTAAGCTATGGTATTCTACCCACATGTTATGACTGCAGTTGCATTCTTGAAGGACATAGTACAGTTTTGTACCTACCATAAATGTAGATGTCCGATAGACATGCAACTGCAGTCGGATTTTCCCTCCCTCCATACCCCTCTATGCCTAGGGTCCACTCCTATCCCTGTTACTCTTAGCTGGTGATATCTGTTATGGTGTATTTGTTTTATTGCTCATTTATTTGTCTGGAATCCTGTTTCTGTCTTCCAATTTGATTACAGCCTTCCTTGGAGGGCACCTGGCATCTGGGGCAAGAAACATTGAAGAAAATGGCGTCGGCTGATGCTTATGTACTCCGGCCGCTCTGACGTCGGAGAGAAATGCGACATCAGCCGACGTCGGACCCAGACTTTGGAATCCGGCCGACCGAGGGCTGCCTGAGGCAGGACAACCCACATGTTATGACTGCAGTTGCATGTCTATCGGACATCTACATTTATGGTAGGTACAAAACTGTACTTTCTAGCATCATAGCCCCTGTTTAAATACTCAGATTTAAGTTGGTCCACGACTATTTGTAGTTCATCATCATCATCATCATCATTAAACAGTCTCATAAACCTGTATACTTGGCGTTTGATGATGTTGACCTTGGTGTGGTGCGGGTGCATACTGGTGTTATGTAGGAACTTGTTTTTTTTAACATGTTTCATAAACAAACCAGTTCTAATCTGATTTAATTAATCTTTTCTTACTTTGACGTCAAGAAATTCAATTTCAGTCATGGAGTATTGAGAGGTAAATCTAAGAAATTTAAGTGGTATTATTGAGGTAACTGAAAAATGCTTTTAGCTCTACCGCTGTTCCATTCCACATCAAAACAATATCATCCACAAACCTGGCATAACACTCTATATACCTGCCATATGTACTGTTGGTTAACACATGTGTGCCTTCCCATTGAACCAAGGAAAGGTTGGTGTAGCTATTCGCACAAGCTGTGACCATAGCCACACCAACCTTCTGTAAGTATTTCTGTTGTTGAAATAAGAATACATTGGTCAGTACTATATCCAACAAAGCACAAATGAGGTCACATTTGTTCTTGTTATAATCTACACTATGAAGTAGTTCCCTTATGGTCTCTTTTCCCCATTCATTTGGTATTACCGTGAATAATGATTCTATATCCATTGTTACCAAGAAACAACAATGGTTGGTATCTGTATTCATCCATTTCATCTTAAGAGTTTCAAGAAAGACCTTAGAATCTCTTAGCACAGTCTCACAATTAGATAGGAGTGGATGTAGATTCTTCTCAATGAAAATAGAGGTTCAGTAACCCATCCTTTACCTGAGACTATGGGGCGCATAGCACAGTCTCACAATTATATAGGAGTGGATGTAGATTCTTCTCAATGAAAATAGATAGAGGTTCAGTAACCCATCCTTTACTTGAGACTATGGGGCGCATGGGTGGAACTGACAAATGCTTATGTATCTTAGGTAAGCCATAAATCTCATGTATAGAGGGATTACTGACCGAAAAGTATTCAAACAGTTCCTCATTAGTCATACCGGTATAAGCTGGATGCACTAGTATTGTATTTTATTTTATATGTGTATATATATATATATATATATATATATATATATATATATATATATATATATATATATATATATATATATATATATATATATATATATATTTATAGTGTTGTCGCTAGAATTATCAGGTTTTTATTATATATAGTTATACACCATACAAGGTTATATATATTTCTTATGTATCTTAGCTATAATTCCTTCAGCATAATGTCTTTTTATTTGCATAACTGTCAATATGTACTGATGCACTAATTGTCATGTCCTTATTGGGTACAACTGAAATTTTGAAACTTCATGTGACTAACCTCCAGTATTTAATGAATGATGGGATTTTTAACTGTTGTCTGATGAAGGGGTAGATCCCTGAAAGCGTTTGCCACTGTTTTGTAAGGATTTCTTCTTTGTTACTTTGTTTTGAGTTTTTCCTTTATTTTTGTAATAAATTTCCCAGCTGTGGTACTGTCAGTGCCCTTACTTTTGTAACTATTGGTGGCATTTGCTGCAGGGGCAGAGGGAAAGGCTATTTCAAAGCAGATGAATAAGCCATTGTATTCATTTCTGCTATGTGCACCATGGTAAACCTATCCCCAAGGGGATCAGATCTCATTCCACCAGGGCTGCATCTGCTTCTGCAGCCTTTCTCAGAGGGGTTCCTACCAGAGACATTCTAGAAGCTGCTACCTGGAACTCAGTTCATACGTTCACCAAACATTATCATTTACCTCTCTACTCTAAATCCAGAGCTGGCTTTGCCACAGCGGTCCTGCAGGGCCTTGTAGGTGCTCCTAATGCTGTATAAATCCATCCTCCCAACCATATCTTTGGGATTCTACCCAAATGTAATGACTGCAACAGTGAAACACGAAGAACATAGTACATTTGTGTACACTTACCATAAATGTAGATGTTAGAGTGTATTCACTGTTGCAGTCCTGGTTACCCTCCCTCCACCCCTTTGTTTTTTCTGTAACTACACCTCTCCTTTCTTTTACTATGATTAAACGTCTTTTTGGTGTATTTGCTTTTGTTTGGAGGTATGTTTTGTATTTTAAAATTACATACATATATATTTATTTATATATATATATATATATATATATATATATTTGGCTCCCCTGGTGGGGGCACCTGACATCTGGGGCAAGAAAAACTGATATATTGGCATCGGCTGCATGTTTTATACCGCTGATGACCCTGACGTCATGGAAGAAGGGACAGCAACTGACACAGGACCCAAGACTTTGTTAATCAGGCGGACTGAGGGCAACCTGCCAGCAGATTACCCAGATGTAATGACTACAACAGTGAATACACTCTAACATCTACATTTATGGTAAGTGTACACAACTGTACTTTTATCTTGGCAGGAAAAAATCTTACAGTTATGGATCTAGGATGTGTATTTATTTTTTTGATGAAGGGACCACAAGAGATCTATGTGCTCTTTCAGTACCACATAATAAAGACTCTGGTACAGTCAAAGTCTTCGGGAAGCAGGTTTTGAGGAAATTAACCATATTGTCACCTTCTATTTTTTCAGGAAAACCATAGTTGTGAATGTTCCTTCTAGACCTGCTTTTAAGGTAATCTATTTTAATAAAGAGGTGTTTTGATTTAATAAAAATTCAATATTATGTTGTTCTGAAACGCTTCCTCCTATATCACCTTCCATTCCGGAGATCTGAGTCTTCTGTTGCATTATTATTTCATGTAGTTGTTCCATTTGTTTTGTGCATTTTCCGTAGAAATTATCAAATTTATTGTCACTTTTTTGCAATTTATCAAGAGGTATTGTATGCTGGTAAGAACTGATTGTAGTTCCTTCTTTAATGGCAAGTCTTGAGAGTTAGTTTTGGAATAACTCATTTTGAAGGATAAGCAAAAACTTTTCTATTTGAATGTTGACAGGAATTAAGATAACTGAATATCTAAATTCCAGATATAATCCTCCAAAATCTTAGAAGAAGATAATCCTCAAAGTTGAATTGTCTACAATGTCAAAAACTTAATTTCTGTCAGAAATATAATTCAAATAGCAGAGCTGAGAAAGTAAGTTGTTAGCCTGTCACCTTCTTGTTGCCACCGCAGATTATATTTTTGATGACACCTAATCTTTAGTTCACCTAACAAAACCATTTCATTTGGGCATATCATTGAAAAGATGAAACATTATTTAAATGGGATGCAGGGAAGTCGCAGACTCATTTTAAGAGGTGTTATGAGCTCTTGAATGTGCATGCTGCTAAACCAGTAGCTATCTGTCCTGTTTTGGGAGCAGTAATAGATGCTTTTCTGGTTCCTGCCTTATCCCCTGGTTCCCAGATTCTAGCCTCCAAAAAGCTAGAGAGATTTTATAAAGTTCGAGACAGTCATAAATATATCTGTAAAACCTGATTGGTAATGCAGCTGTCATGTCTCTTGACTCAGACAAGGGAATCTGGATTTATTCCAACTCAGAATTCTATTTCTAATGATAAAGACAGTAGCGCTTTAGATTGCTATGGTAATTAATATATATAGGGTCTATATTATATTCTTGAAAGCCGACTGTATCGAAGCTGATATTGTCGACACGAGAACATCGAACGTGTAAAGGGAAATCATTGAACGTGTAAATGGAAATCTCCGTATGGGGAGATTTCAGTTTACTGCAATGTAGTGCGGTCTCGGAGTTGATATATTTAAGTAGCGGGGATGTGGGGGTGCAGTGGGGCTTTCCCTCCCTGCTTAAACCCATTGGGTACT
This sequence comes from Protopterus annectens, assembly GCF_019279795.1. NCBI lineage: Eukaryota > Metazoa > Chordata > Ceratodontiformes > Protopteridae > Protopterus > Protopterus annectens. The sequence goes on along the minus strand of NC_056747.1, from coordinate 343,740,481 downwards.
TTTTTCTTTTTGTTGTTTTTATAAGTACAATGTTTGAAGACATCGACCATATGGTGTTCGATGTTTTCAACCGTCGATCTTATAATATAGACCCATATATATATATATGTATATATACACACACACACACACACACACACACACACACACACACACACACACACACACACACACACACACACACACACATGGGTCTACTTTGTTTCATTGAAAGCTCATTTCACTGAATTTCATTTCACCCTAAACTAATCCCTGAAAATTCAAATTAAAAACTCATTTCACTGACTGTCATTTAACTGTAGCGAAGTACTGGCACTTCATGGAGTACTGTAAGGCAAGTAAAATGTGTATGCCCTTTTCCCCATTGTAGTGCAATCCTGGAGTTAGTATAAATATTTGGGGGCATGTGGGGGGAACAGCCCCCACATTGGGGGGTGTGGGGGAATGCCCTCTACTTATTTTGAGTATATATTGTTTTCTGGAAAGAGTTAGTCATTGGTGGTGTTAGTATGTATGTCTATGATTTAAAATGTATTGTTTTGAAGCTTTCTGTGAAATATGATATAAAACCAAACTAAGGGCTACACCCCCCACATCCCCCTAACTATATTTAACTCCAGGATCACACTACAGCGGGGAAAAGGGCATATACCTTTCTAATGTTCTCAACTAGTTAATCATTAAAGAAGATAACACAGTGTAAGAGATGACAATACACAACTTCCTTCGAGGCAAAAATCTCACATACAAGCTAGGTAGTCAAGAATACCCATACTACATCCCTCACACAGGCACAAACACACATACAGATTTTTATGCTGAGGAGCTTAAAAGAAATCTTCCGAAATCTCAAAGACCTCCAAAGCCACCTAACAGCAACATTGTTCATCAGCAATCACTGAAGCACACACCAAAAGAAACACCAAACGCTAAACAGCTAATGTAAGCCTACACCCAGTGATTTCAAGGAACAAAGCCCATAAAGCAAGCATATACTTTACTTGATACTCTTGTGATTGGGGACTCCATTGTGTGACACACAAGATAACCCAATCACTAGGATAGACCAGAAAAAAATAATGGTTAATTGCCTATCTAAAACCAGAATCAGTAGTATCCCACATGGATTCAAGTCACTACATCTCGGGTACCATCAGATGTACCTCACTTGACTTTGTGAAAAGAAACATAATGGCTCTTTTGGAATGTATGTCACAGACTGGTATGAGCCTTGCGTTAAGCAGATGTCCTTCATGGATGCATCTGCAGTCATAACAAGTGGGTTGTCCTGTCGTCAGGCAGCCCTGCAGTCGGCCGGATTCCAAAGTCCGGGTCCGCTTCGCTGATGTCGCACTCCACCGGCGTCATCTCTGCTGGTCTTGGTATAAAAGCATCAGCCGACGCCATTTTCCTCAGTCTTTCTTGCCGTGGCCAAGCAGAAGCTGTTCGCAAGTGCCGGTCGGTCGGATCCAGAGATTACTTCTACCGAATACTACCGAAGACTTAAAGCTAAGTACCCGTTGGGGACTCTTTCTGCCTCAGCCGATGTCAGAAAAAGTTAACAATTGTTTAACCTGTGGGAAACAAATACCTCATAAAGATTTCCACTCTTACTGTCTGCCTTGTTTAGGCCCAGCCCACGATGTAGCAGCCTGTTCGCCTGTGCTTCTTTCAACCGACTAACGCTTAGGCCGGTCGGAGTTTGCAGAACAGTTTTTCGGTACTGATTTTGCGACATTATGTCGCCGGATCCTCCGACTACCCAAAAACGCAAAGATAAAGACCGACATCATGGGTCCGCGGTTTCGCCAAAACCACGGCAAAGCAAATCATGAGTGTCTCGGTTTCGGCCGAAACCGAGAAAACTGCTCAAAGTACAGCTGAACCTATTCTTACAACTGAGGCCCCTGCTACAATTCTTGAATCGACCTCAGAAATTTTACCCACTACGGTGGTTGACTTATCAGACACCATCCCCTTGGATGTCTCTACCCCAGCACGTGGTGCTGCTAGGCCTCCAGCAGCCATGTCCATTAAGGCCTTCGCCAGGGCTAAAGCAGCCAAGACTACTAAATCAGTGCCTGTTAAACCCCCCTCATCCAGTCCCTCTTCTAGTTCTCAAATGCTTTCTTTGGCAGAAGATTTAATTTCTTTAATTAGAGGATCTCAATCTCACCCAGACTGGGCCTCTCAGCCCCCAGAGAAGAGACCTAGGACAGAGCCCCCTGAGCCAGTGTCTTCTGATGATTCTGCTCATGAATCAGACATAACTGACCAGCCTGAGGCTCCCTTTTCCAATTTCGAAGACTCTGATGCTGAAGAATCCATTCCAGCTGCTTCCCCACCAGAAGAATTCTCCTTTGGAGAAACCTTGCATGCCATGCGAGAACAGTTCCAATGGCAGCAACAGGATTTTTCAGACTCCAGAAAAAGACTTAGGACCTTTCTGCACCTACCTCAGCACAGGCCCTTAGCTATACCTCCTGTTCTCTGTGGTGGATGATGCTTTCAATGATGTTTGCTCCGCTCCAGATTCTTTACCCCCAGCCCCTGCCAAACCAGACAGATTTTACAGGGTGCCAGATACTCATCACCACCTTTACAAGGCTCCTCTTGCAGACCCAGAAACTATATCCCAGGGTCCCAAGGCAGTAGCAACCACAGCTAAAACCCTATTCCTTCTGAAAGGGAAGCAAGGTCACTAGACAGATGGAGTAATAAGATCTACACTTCAGCTACTCTCTCAGCTAGAGCTTTAAACTGTCAGTTTCACATGATACAATACCAAGAGTTTATGCTTGATCAGTTAACCAAAAAGCTAACTACTGATGAATCTCTTGATAAGAAATATGTATTAGAGATGGTAAATAACATACAACAGGTTAGCAACCATTCCTTAAAATGTGGCTATGATGCACTGGAGGCTTCATTTAGATCAGCCATGACAGGCACAGTGATAAGAAGACATGCATGGCTAAAGGAACAAGCTTTACCGGATCATGTTAAAGCTAAGTTGCTAGATGCTCCTATGGACAAGACAAGTTTGTTTGGTACACCTGCCCAGCAGGTTATGAAGAAATGGAAGAAAAGGCAAAATCTGTTCAAACTGTTAAAGATTTCCTGCAGGTCCAACCCCAAGGTTTAGCAGGAACTGGCCTGCCAAAATTGGTCCTTTCCTGACTCTGCAAAATTTCAAAGGGGCAGGAATAGACGCTCCAGAGGCAGAAACCAATCCAGAGGAGGTGCCTACAGAGGACGACAGTGGCAAGGTAACAACAGAGGCACAGACACAGCCACTGCCACTACATCAGCACAACCACAGTGACTTAATCCTAACCGCCTACCAGGAACAAATAGCAGCTCCTCTAGGCGGAAAGTTAACCTTATTTTCAAAGAACTGGCACTACATAACAAAAGACAAGTGGATTTTACAAACCATAGATCAAGGTTACCGGTTTCACTTCCACACTTTACCAGTCAAAAGAGGAATGCCAAATCTACCTCCAAATCAAAACAGAGGCTCTACGCCAGATAATGGAGTTAGCAAACATGAGAGCTGTGGAAAGAGTGCCAACAGCAGAACAAGGAAAGGGGTTCTACTCCAGACTATTCCTAGTTCCAAGAAAGGAAAAAGTTGGAGACCAATTCTCACCTGTCCACCTTAAATACATACATCATTGTCCCAAAATTCAAAATGCTGACCCTACAGCAACTTCTTCCCATGCTGGGCAAGGAGTCTTGGCTGGTAACTCTAGATCTCAAGGAGGCATACCTGCACGTCCCAGTCGACCAATCTGCAGAAGATACCTCAGATTTCTTGCAGGATCAGAGCACTATCAATTCTCAGCATTGCCCTTTGGCTTATCTACTGCCCAGAGTATTCACAAAATGCCTGGCATCAGTAATCGCCCATTGCAGACTACAGGGAATTCAAATTTACCCATACCTGGACGACTGCTACAAGGGGACAACAAAAGCAAGCTGACAACAGATTTACAAAGGGTCATTTACTTGCTACAAGGACTGGGATACACAGTCAATTTACAAAAGTCAAGGCTGATACCATCCCAAACAAGGACATTCTTGGGCGCGGAATTGGACACAGTACAACAAATGGCATTCCTGACTACAGAAAAACAAAAAGAACTTCCTCCTTACTTCTTGGCACTAACAAAACTGAACAAGTTAACAGCAAGAAAATTTACAGGCCTTGGGCTTCATGGCATCATGCATAATCTTGGTCCCATTTGCCAGACTACATATGAGGAAACTACAGTGGTACATAAAGAATTTATGGTCCCAACACAGACACAGGCTAGAAACACAAATCCCACTAATTCCATGCTTAAAACAGGACTTCCTATGCAGGGCTCAGGCATGACAGTCAAACCCAGGCCTGCCCTTCGCAGATGTCAACCAAGCCAGACCATCACAACAGACGCTTCAGATCTAGGATGGGGCCCACATGCTGGACAAATGCGTGCAAGGATTGTGGACACAGGATCAAATTCACCTGCACATCAATCTAAAGAAATGCAGGCAGTAAAACTGGCAATCCAAAAGTTCAAACCTTTCCTCAAACAGGGCCAGTTGATGATAAGGACAGACAACACCACAGTCATGTGGTACATCAACAAACAGGGAGGCACTCATTCATACCCCTATGCAGAATGACCTTGGAGCTGTGGACCCTGGCACTCAGCTACAACATTCAGTTACAGGCAATATTTGTACCGGGGAAAGACAATACTCTAGCAGACATACTAAGCAGAACCACTGGATGCCCACGAATGGAAGCTGCACCCGGACATCTTCAAGACCATCTCAAAGAAATGGGGAATGCCACAGATAGACCTATTCGCATCACCTCTCAATCACCAGCTCGAAAAATTCTGCGAGGACATTCCACCCACTAGCATGGAAAGTGGACTCACTCTCCTTCAACTGGAAAGGCCTCACAGCATATGCATTTCCTCCTCTTCCTCTGATACACAAGGTACTACTAAAAATCAAGGAAGAACGTCCAAGGATAATCCTGATAGCCCCAAACTGGCCAAGACAACACTGGTATCCACTACTGAAGAGCATGTCTCGGAACAACATGTGGCCAATACCCCTGATGCCTTTGATGTTAACTCAGAACAACTACAGCATCATACATCCAAACCTAAAAACGCTGCAACTGACTGCATGGAACATCACATAGCAGCAGCTAATCCAGAACTTTCCCAAAGAGTTAAAGACATTATTCTTGAAGCACGAGACCTTCAACAAGAAAGAACTATGCTGGAAAATGGAAAAGGTTTGTCATTTGGAGTACCGAAAGAGGAAAAGATGTGTCAAACATAGATATGCTTAACATTCTGGAGTATCTGGCCGAACTTCTTCATTCAGGCCTGTCCTACTCCTCCATCAAGATACATGCATCAGCTATTTCAGCAGAATACAGCTTTGATCCTCCTGTTTTTCGCACCCTTTGCTCAGGCAGTTCCTCAGAGGAATCAAGAATGTAAAACCTCCCAGGAAACCACCATTACCAGCTTGGGACTTAAACTTTGTGCTAGAAAAGTTGACACTAGCACCCTTTGAACCAGCAGCAACAGCAGACCTACAACACCTGTCATGGAAAACTGCTTTCCTACTGGCAATTACTTCAGCAAGGAGGGTTTCAGAACTACAGGCCTTAATGGCAGTGCAACCCTTCCTAATCTTCCACCAAGATAGAGTGTCCTTGAGGACTAATCCTACATTTATGCCTAAGGTGGTATCCAGAGTATCTTTAAACCAGGCAATCCACTCACCTTCCTTCTTCCCAACCCACAAAACAGAGGGAAAGAATACTGCATACCTTGGATGTACATAGACAGCTACGCTACTATTTGGACAGAACAAAAATAGCAGAAAGACTGACCAACTTTTGTAGCCTATGCAACAGGAAGGGAAGGAAAAGCTATTTCCAAACAGACAATCTCCAAATGGATAGGAAAATGCATACGATACTGTTACTCCTTCCATGGAAAACCAATTCCACAGAACATAAGACCTCATTCTACAAGGGCAACAGCCACTACCACAGCCTTCTTACGAGGAGTGGCAACCAAAGACATTATTGAGGCGGCTACTTGGACCTCCGTGCATACATTTGCCAAGCATTATAATTTGCCTCTTTATTCCAGATCCCGAGCAGGGTTTGCCACTGCTGTACTGCAAGGGATCTTAAACACACCATAATCTACCTTTATCCTCCTCCCTAGTTGGCTATGGTATTCTAATTGTTATGACTGCAGATGCATCCATGAAGGACATAGTACAGTTTTGTACCTACCATAAATGTAGATGTCCGAACTGGATAGCATCTGCAGTCAGGATTACCCTCCCTCCTTCCCTCTGTGGTACTCCTAGGGTGTTTACCCTCCTAATAGCTAGCTGTTGGGGAGTCTTTATGGTGTATTTGTTTGTATATATGTACATATATGCTTATTGTTGTGTTTACCTCTATCTATTTGGAAACATTGGCATCTATCCAAATTTTACCCTGCAAGAGGGCTACTGGCATCTGGGGCAAGAAACACTGAGGAAAATGGCGTCGGCTGATGCTTTTATACCCAAGACCAGCAGAGATGACGCCGGGTGGAGGCGACATCAGCGAAGCCGGACCCGACTTTGGAATCCGGCCGACTGCAGGGCTGCCTGACGACAGGACAACCCACTTGTTATGACTGCAGATGCTATCCAGTTCGGACATCTACATTTATGGTAGGTACAAAACTGTACTTTATTTACCTTCAGCAAGGGTGATGCAACAGTGCAAACATAAAAATGATTGGTAATTGGGTTAGTTTCCAGCAGGATCCAGTGTCTGTCAGCATAGGAGGACAGGGTCAGTAGACCACATTGTTTTGCCAAGGATGGGCTGCACCTGGCCCCTCCCCAGGCTTTTAGATATTAGCTAAAGTTTGTTCATCTCCTTATTGCCTTTTATAGGCCGTACCAAAAAGACAACTACCAACATAGTGAAAAAGTCTCGAATTAACCTTAAGGTGTTACGGACCCAGGGAAATAAAAACCCATCAGTTTAATGAGCCTAAAAGCCAAGCCATGGAGTCGGTTGTCATGGAAATGATAAAAAAGGACATTGACAACTGCAGATACATCCCAGTTTGGCTTTAAGGGAAGGTTATGCCTAGTTAACCTGGTAGACCTCTTTGAGAGCAACCCCAAGGCAAGGGCAAAAGGGTGCATACCGTATATATTCACCTGTCCAAGGCATTCAGTACAGTACCACACTTGGGCATTGTTGGCGAGCTCCTGAGCTAGGCCTAAATCCCTGCATAACTCACTGGATTGTCTGCTGGATCACAGACGGGTCCCAAGAAGTCAAGATCCGTGAGACCACCTCCACCAAGTGACCATTCACCAACAGAGTACCCTGGGTCTCTGTGCTGGGCCTGTTCCTTTTTGGCATCTATTTCTTGGAAATCAAGGCTAATGTTCAAGACCTCTGTCTCATGAAGTTTGCATATAGCAGTAAATTGGTAGGTGTAATGGATTTCCTCCACAAACACCAACATCTTGCAAGAGCATTTTACGCAGACAAATGGCTGGTGCCAAAGCTATGGCCTAAAACTCAATGCCAAAAAATGCATTATAATGCTGTTTGGGGAACTGTTAACCCAAGTTAGTTACTTCATTGATAAAACACCCCCTAAGTATTGATCTAGTAGTAAAGCATCTGGAAACACATGTTATAGGTAAAGTTATGGCCCTTATCAGACCTCTTATTGAGTACACTGCCCTCTTTGTCATGTACCTGTCCAGGCCCTTGCAGCAGCTGGAATGCCCACAGTTATCTCATCAGTAGAATTCAGGGTATGAATATTCTCTCCAGTACTGATTGTCTAAAGGCTCTGTCTGTGTGTTCAGTCTCTTACAGGCTACTGAGAAGGGATCAGATAGACAACATGCCTGTAATCTGGTACATCAACAAAAAAGAAGGAACTCTATCTTTTTCCCTCTGCAGAGAGGCCATGAGAGTGTGGGAATGGGCGATCTCATCAGAACACTTTCTAATTGTGATGCACATTTTGGGGAAAAGCAGCATACTAGCAGACAGACTAAGCAGGTCCATGTTGATAGGAGGTAGAGTTGCAATATATATAAAATACATACACACCTCTAGGCTGGTCAAACAGTATGATGCACAGGAAGTACTCCAGGTGCAGTTAATATTTGACAAGACCCCTATTCAAATCATAGCTAGCTACAGGCCTCCAACTCTGAAGCAAGATGCCTACCCGACCTGTCTGGACCTCTTTGGATCTGTCAAGATTCAACCCTTTACCCTGATCCTGGGCGACTTTAACTGTCCAACCATAGATTGGAAGAAATACTCATGGCAAAACACAAATGCCCAGAGATTTCTTAATTTCGTCAATGCAGATGCCTTGGTCCAGTTGGTTGACATCCCCACAAGAGGTGAAAATATCTTGGACTTGGTATTAGCCAGCATGAGTAACCACTGCACCATTCCTACAGTGTCATCATACCTGGTATGATCTGACCACAAAGCAGTCACCATCTTCCCCGACCACCCCCTAGCTAGGGTCAAACAAAAAAACTTCTTCAAAGCAGATTACAACCTCCTGAGGGAAGCTGTAAACAGCTTCACAGCTCCCCCCCCCCCCCACAGAAACTGGCACATATGTCCAAACGTGCACCAAAGTACTATATGAGCATTTGTATAGCTGCATGGAATTGGGAGTACCAGACAGGACAAAATCCTCCTCCTCAAGGAAGACTAAACCTGTCTGATGGACATCTACAATAAATAAGCACTATACTAAAAGGAAAAAATTGCTGTCAGGGACCAAGAAGGAGCAGGTGTCTAATTGGAAGCAGTCTCTCCTTAGCCTGAACAAGCAAATAAGAGCAGTGGTGAAATCTTCCAAAGCAAACTTTGCACCCAAACTGGCCACATCTACTAAAGGCAGTCATAAGGCTTTCTTCTCATATGTCCGTAATCTCAAGGGAGGCAGCCAGATCTGCTTAGAACTGGTGGTCAAGGACACCACATATACAAACCTTGTAGATGTAGCTAACCTGCTGGCAGACAGTTTCAGTGAAAACTTCACTCCTCTGTCCCCCCCCCATCAGTAAAACAGGACATGCCCAGTACCTACCCCACTCCCCTTATCTCTAGGGAGCAAGTCATCACTACCCTCTCAAAGGCAAAAAAATACAGCCTCCATGGGACCAGATAACATCCCAGACTGCATCCTACATGAACTTGGGCAGGAACTTGCAGCACCATTAGGCACCCTATTCAACCAAAGTCTGAGTACCGGCTTCATCCCGTCCGAGTGAGGACAGCTACTGTCATCTCTTTGCACAGAGGTGGAGCATCCACTGATCCAGGAAATTATAGACCCATCAGCCTAACTAGCCTGATCTGCAAGGCCATGGAGTGGATTATTATGGACCTCATTAACAAGGACATTGGCAGCCTCCAGACACTTTATCCCACACAGTTTGGTTTTGTCAAGGGGAGATCATGCCTGTTAAATTTGGTCAACGACTTTGAGACAGTCTCAGAGGCCATAGATTAGGGGAAGGCAGTGCACTTCGCCAACCTTGACCTGGCCAAGGCCTTTGATATTATTCCCCACTCAGATATAATAGATAAACTCTCTCAACCAGGCATCAGTCTATATCTTATCAGATCGGTAGCAAACTGGATCACTGATAGAACCCACCTAGTCAAATAGGGGAAGCTACCTCAAGTAGTAGACCCGTACTGAGCAGTGCACACCAGGGATCGCTCTTGGGGCCTCTGCTTTTTGGTATTTACTTCTCCGAGATGCAGGCCAAATCTAGTGGGCTGTGGCTGACCAGGTTTGCAGATGACTACAGGCTGGGTGCTGTCATCAGTTTCCCTAGTGATGTGGACATCCTCCAAGAGGGTCTCGCCCAAACAAATGACTGGTGCCAGAAACATGGCCCGAGACTGAATGCCAAAAAATGCAGCATCATTCCTTTTGGGGAGAATGATATCCCCATAAATTATCCCATTGATAATAAGGCACTATGCACGCAATCAATCAAGAGGGACCTGGGAACCCAGGTTGATATCAAACTGACTTTTGACCACCATATTCCATCCCTATATGGGTAGCTGGTGTTCCATGCCAGAGCTCAACTCCTCGCTGGTCAGATCTGACCACAAGCTAATCACCCTAGACGGCCATATCCCACCCCCACCCTCCATTAAGGAAACCACCATCAAAAACTACTCAAAAGCCAACTTCACGCTTCTTAAGACAGAAGTGGCAAACTTCACAGAAAATAGAGGTACGACTGCTGAATCTTACACAAATGCACTGTATAAGCAGATACATTAGTGCATGGATCATGCCTTCCCCAACAGAAACAAGACGCTATCCTCCAAAAAAAAGGAAGCCAATCTGGTGGTCCCCTGCCATAAACAAACTCTACAACAGAAGGAAGAAGCTGTTGCAAAAAAAGAGTAAAATCCCAAGATTGGAGGAATTCCCTGGTCAGCCTCAGCAAGAAGCTGAGATCCCTCATAAAATCCTCCAAAGCCAGTTATGAAAATAAAATCGCCACTGATTCCAAAAGACAACCACAAAACTTTCTACAGCTGTTTCAAGAATCTCATTGGCAACACTCAGATCTGCTCTGAGCTACAGCACAATGGCACTAAATATACAGAACCAACCGATATTGCCAACATCCTGGCAGATAAGTTCAGTGCTAACTTTAGCACCCTCTCACCCTCCAAAGGGCCCATCTTAATACTAGAAGAATGCAAAGCCCCTGTAATCACGGATGAACAAGTAAAGACTTCACTCTCCAAAGCCAACAACACAGCATCCATGGGACCAGACAACATCCCAGGCTGCGTACAGCACGAACTACAGAACGAACTGGCACCCCACCTGAGTACCATGTTCAATCATAGCCTCACCTCAGGCAATGTGCCTACTGAATGGCACACACTGATGGTTATCCCACTCCACAAAGGGGGTGCCACCATGGACCCCAGAAACTGCTGCCCCGTTAGCTTGATGAGCCTGGTCTGCAAGGCCATGGAACTTATCTTGGAGCTTATAAACAAAGACATGAGTAACTTCCAAACCCTGGACCCCACTCAGTTTGGGTTTGTAAAAGGTAGATCATGTCTTCTAAACCTGATTGACTTCTTTGAAGCAGTCACTAGAGCCGTAGATGAGGGCAAGTTAGTGCACACAGCCTATCTTGACCTCGGCCAAGGTTTTTGATAACATCCCCCACTCTGGAATTGTAGATAAACTCACTAAACTGGGCATAAATCCCTATGTCACAAGATGGGTGGCCAACTGGGTCACTGACAGAACCCACACAGTAAAAGTAGCCTACTCAAAGTCAGACTTCAGACCAGTAACGAGTGAAGTACCATAGGGTTCGGTCTTGTATCCTCCCCTGTTAGGCATCTACTTCTCTGAAGTGCAGGCCAGCACAGAAGGTCTTTGGCTAACAAAGTTTGCAGATGACTGCAAACTGGGAGCCATAATAGACTCGCCTAATGATGTAGACATTCTACAAAAGGGCCTCACAGAGACGGATGCTTGGTGTCAAAGTCATGCCCTCAAGCTCAATGACGAGACATGCATTGTCATCTTCTTTGGTGAGCTACTGCTTATGTAGTAGTTCATGGGTACTGAGTTTTTCCCAAACACTGAAAGTGTGATAAGAGACCTCGGGACACAGGTGGACAGTAGTCTCTCCTTTGATAACCACATCTCCACAGTAGTCAGGAAATCCTTTTACGTGGCACACCTCATCGCAAAAGGGTTCTCCTCTAGAAAAAAGAGGTCATTGTTCCTCTCTACTCGTCCCTCATCAGACCCATTATAGAGTACAATGCCCCATTTGGCATGTATCTCACAAGAAACCTACAACAATTGGAAAGGCCACAGAAATACCTCACTAAGAGGATTACTGGCCTCAAACAGATGCCATATGCAGACAGTCTCAAAAAATTCCAGCTGTACTCCATCGCATATCGCCTACTCAGAGGCAATCCCTGCCTAACATTCAAAGCTATGTCAAACCCAGAGCTTTTGGACATGCTACACTTAAAAAAAAAAAAATCCCAGTCTCTCCAGAACTACACACTCTAAGGACCTAAACCTTGTCATCACAATAAACAGAACATGCTGGCGGGATAGATTCCTGTCCCAGAAACTTCCCATACTCTGGAACGAACTACCCATTAATGTCAAGCAAAGCTCCACATTTGCCCTCTTTAAGAAAAATCTTGATGACTAGATGGGAAATAACAAATTCACCTTGGGGATCACTTTTGCGGCACTGCTTGACAGGGGGGGAACAGGAAAGTAATTTTCCTGGGTGGCGAAAGTCAGGGAACCTTTTTCGCTAGACTTATATAGGCCCGAGGGCCAATAGCCTAGTACCTACCTATGAACCATTGTGCGGAAAGCTTTCTGCATGGCCCACCTCATTAGTAAGAGCATCTCATCCAGGTACAAGGTGGTCATAACATTCCTGTATTCTTCCCTTATAAGACCGATTGTTGAGTACAGTGCCCCTTTCGGCATGTACCTCACAAAGCACATGCAGCAGCTGGAGAGACCGCAGAGATTCCTCACCTGGAGAGGGGAAGTTTCTGTTCAGTTAACTTTCACCTGGCAGCAATTTCTAATTTTCACATAGGGGACATAAATTATTTGCTAGCTTCAGCCAAATTATGCAAGGCTTTTCTGAAAGGTATTTTTCTTCAAAGACTTTTGATGAAGGATCCCTCACTACCTTGGGATCTGACAGTTGTGCTACAAGGTCAAGTTCAGAAACCTTTTGAACCTTCATCTAAAATTGATAAATTCCTTTCTTGGAAAACAGTCTTCTTAGTAGACATTACTGCTACAGAAAGAATATCTGAACTCCAGGCTCCTTGCACCATTTTTCATAAAGGTAGGGTTACCTTTACAGACTTGCCCTTCTTTTTTTACCTAAAGTATCTTCTGAAAATAACATTAACCAATCTGTTCATGTACTAGTATTTTTTTTCCAAATTTTCAAATAAAGGAGAGTACATGCTGCATCTCCTTGATATACACAGACATTTACATGATCTTCATATAACAAAACAAATTAGAAAGTCAGATCAACTCTGTCTCTTTTTTGTTTACCAAAAACAAACAAAAAAAAAAAAGTACAGTTGTGTACACTTACCATAAATGTAGATGTTAGAGTGTCTTAACTGTTGCAGTCATCACTGTAGGGTTCTTCCTGCCGGCCGGCAGGCAGCCCTCGGTCGGCCAGAATCCAAAGGTCTGGGTCCGGCGTCAGCTGTTCAGTCATGCTCCCTGACGTCTGAGCGCCAGGAGTACAAAGCTGCCAGCCGACGCCATGTTCTCCAGTTTTTCTTGCCCCAGATGTCAGGTGCCCAAAAGTGAAGGCTAATAGTAAAACAAAAATGTAACATACAACAAACCCCATACCCTGTAGCAAATACACCTCAGAAGAAGGGTGAAGTAGGAAACCACACTAATGAAAGTATAAGAGGGGACAGGAGGGTGGGTAACCCAGACTGCAACAGTGAAGACACTAACATCTACATTTATGGTAAGTGTACACAACTGTACTATGTTCATCGTGTTTCACTGTTGCAGTCATCACTGTAGGGTTGAATCCCAAAGCTGAGATAAGGGGTGGTGGTTATAGAGAAGAAGGAGCGGCTAGAAGGCCCTGCAAGACTGCAGAAGCAAAGCCTGCCCTAGACTTAGAGTAAAGAGGGAGATTGTAGTGCTTAGAGAAAGTATGCACTGAACTCCAAGTTGCAGCTTCCAAAATATCTTTGGTAGGTACTCCCCTGAGAAAGGCAGCTGAAGTAGCAGCAGCTCTGGTAGAGTGAGTCCTAATTTTTCCTGGGATTTGCTTTCCATGATGAGAGTAACCCAAAAAATAAAACAAGGTGGAACACTGCTATGTTGAAAATATTTAATATCCAAAAGTAAAATGTAAGAACAGGATGAGCGCTTTCGGGATAAACCCTTCATCAGATGTAGTACAAGCATTAAGCAAACATTTTATATATTATTACAGCCAATCAGAAACAGTAGAAAGCCCGCCTATTCTGTAGGACAGGTTTAATAGGTATAACCTCATTTAGACCTGGTTTCCTGTTTGCCATCAGGTCAACAATCCATCTAGTTTCTACCAATTCTGTTAACTTAATATCACCCCCTCTACTGTTCAGTCTTACATTCACAATAGCCCGAAACTTAAAAGTGTGTGTTGGAAATTCTTTTACATGCCTACACAATGCATTTCTATCATCACCATTCCTAATACTGGAAAGATGTTGCAAGATTCTCACTTTTAGCATATTGTTAGTCTTCCCAACATAGAAACAAGGGCAATGACAGCATTCGGCTAAGTATACTATATCAGTAGTACGACAGGTGGCCTTACTCTTAAAAGAAAAAGTTTTATTCGTAACAGGATGTATAAACTGTGTGTCCCTATTAATATTAGGGCATGCTTTGCATAGTCCACATGGTCTTGTAACCTAAAAGTGAGAATCTTGCAACATCTTTCCAGTATTAGGAATGGTGATGATAGAAATGCATTGTGTAGGCATGTAAAAGAATTTCCAACACACACTTTTAAGTTTCGGGCTATTGTGAATGTAAGACTGAACAGTAGAGGGGGTGATATTAAGTTAAGAACAGAATTGGTAGAAACTAGATGGATTGTTGACCTGATGGCAAACAGGAAACCAGGTCTAAATGAGGTTATACCTATTAAACCTGTCCTACAGAATAGGCGGGCTTTCTACTGATTCTGATTGGCTGTAATAATATATAAAATGTTTGCTTAATGCTTGTACTACATCTGATGAAGGGTTTATCCCGAAAGCGCTCATCCTTTTCTTACATTTTACTTTTGGATATTAAATATTTTCAACATAGCAGTGTTCCACCTTGTTTTATTTTTTGGATTATCTGTTTGCTGCTTTGGTGGACTTTAGCACAGCACTCGACATTTTTCTTTCATGATGAGAGTAACAAAATCTGATTCCGTGAGCAATCAATTTAGAAATGGTCTGTTTTGAAATAGCGTTGCCTTGAGAATTTGTTGCATAAGAAACAAACAGTTGCTGTGTTTTCCTGATATCCGTGGTTCTGTCCAGGTAAAAATGAAGTTGCCTGTGTACATCCAAGGAATGCAAGATCCTTTCCCCCTTATTTTGTGGATTAGTGAAAAAAGTTGACAGGTGAATAGTTTGATTTAAAGCCACTTTGGAAACCACTTTAGGCATGAAAGTAGGATTAGTCCTTAAAGACACCCTATCTTGGTGAAAAATAATATAAGGTTCCACAGCCATGAGTGCTTGTAACTCCGAGACTCTCCTGGCTGAAGTCAAAGCCAGTAGGATAGCCGTCTTCCATGATAAATACTTAATATCAGATGAGGCAGCAGGCTCAAAAGGAGGCAGAGTGAGTTTTTCCAGAACATAGTTGATGTCCCAGGCAGGTATGGGGGGTGTCCTAGGGGGCCTTAAATTCTTTGCTCCTCTGAGATATTGGTTCAGAAGTGGATGCGAAAAGATTGGAGGATCTGTATTGTAATGTGCAGAGATAGCTGAGGCATGTATTTTTATGGAGGAGAAGGATAAACCCTTATGTAGCATGTCTGTCAGGTAAAGTAAAATCAGTGGGATATTAGGAATGAGAGGATCCGAATCCTGAGCATGCATCCAGGTGCAAAATCTCTTCCATTTACCTGCATAAGATTTTCTAGTGCTAGGCCGTCTGGCTTCTAAGATGACCTCCATGACCTGTTTGGGAAGGGTAGGATTAATCATAGACCCTGAATTCACCAGGCTGCCAGGCTGAGAGTTTTGATATGAGAGTGCCGAACCTGGCTCTGATGTTGGGACAAAAGATTTGGAATCTGAGGTAAAATCCAAGTAGGCTCCTGGGATAGATTCATCAGTGTTGAGTACCAAAATTGACGAGGCCAATTTGGGGCCAGTAAAATCATTTTGGGTTTGTCCTGCTTGATCTTTAATAACACCCGTGGAAGAAGAGGTAGTGGAGGAAAGGCATACCCCGGGAGGTTTCTCCAACTGAATGAAAGTGCATCCACTTTCCATGCTAGTTTGTGAAATGTCCTTGTGCAAAAAATCTGTAATTGGTGGTTGAGGGGGGATGCAAATAGATCTATGTCCGGGCAGCCCCAGGCATCTGTAATCATCTTGAATATTTGGGTGTCTAGCATCCACTCGTGTGGGTATGACAGGTTCCTGCTCAGGCTGTCTGCCAGAATATTTTGTTTCCCTGGCAGTAACTGAGCTTGTAGATTCAATTTGCAAGCTAGAGCTGTGTTCCATAGAGTCTTGGCTAGTCTGCAAAGGGGGTAGGAGTGTAAACCCCCTTGCTTGTTTATGTACCACATAACTGTGGTGTTGTCTGTCCGTATCAGTAGTTGTCCTGGTTGTAGAAGATCCCTGAAAGCCAAGAGGGCATTCTGTACAGCTAACATCTCTTTTAAATTGATATGTAGGTGCTTCTGATCCTCTGTCCAAAAACCTTGCAGGCCTTTCCCCTGCAAGTGGGCTCCCCATGCGTAATCCGAGGCGTTCGTGGTTAATACTTGGCTGGCTGGAGGCAGACTGAAGGCTTTCCCTTTGTTGTGAAGACATGCCATGGTCCACCAATGGAATTCCTTTTGTAGGCAAGGCAATACAGCAATCTGTGTGTCTAGACTGTGGTAATGCTGGGACCATACACTTTTTAGGTACCATTGTATTTTTCTCATATGTAGTCTTGCATTTGATATGAGAAGGATGCAGGACGCCATGTAACCCAAAGCCTGCAGGAATTTCCTTGCAGTTAGCTGAGACATTAAGGCCAAGGTTTTGAAAGTTGAAGCCAGCTGTAGTTGTTTTTCAGATGTCAGGAATGCTATCTGGGTTGTTGTGTTTAGAAGAGCACCCAGAAAAGTTATCTGTTGTGTGGGTGTCAAATTTGACTTTTTTATGTTCACAGTGAATCCCAGGTACTTGAGTAGATTCTGAACAAATTCCAGGTACTGGAGTAAGACATCCTTGCTGTCTGCTTGAATAAGGCAGTCGTCCAGATAAGGGTAAGTTTGAATTCCCTTGAGTCTGCAGTAAGATACTACTGGTGCCAGGCACTTGGTGAAAACCCTGGGCGCAGTAGACAAGCCAAAGGGCAGCGCAGAGAATTGGTAATGTTTCGAGCCGGCCTTGAACCTGAGGTATTTTCTGCACTCCTGTCTGATAGGGATGTGTAGGTAAGCCTCCTTTAAATCCAATGTCACCATCCATACATTTTTGCTCAACATTGGCAGGAGCTGCTGCAGAGTAAGCATCTTGAACTTTGGTATCTCCAGGAAAGTATTTAAGACTGACAGATCCAGGATGGGTCTCCATGAATTTTGTTTTCTGGGAACTAGAAAGAGCCTCGAGTAAAAGCCTTGGCCCGTCTCTGATTGTGGAACCAGATGTTCATCGTGTTTCACTGTTGCAGTCATAACTGTAGGGTGCTCCTGCCGGCAGGCAGCCCGAGGTCGGCCAGAATCCCAAAGTCTGGGTCCGGCGTCGGCTGTACAAGCCAGTACCCTGACGTCAGTACGCTCTGGTACATAGCCCTCAGCCGACGCCATCTTCTCCAGTCTTTCTTGCCGTGCGGTGGAAAGCAGCTCGCAAGTCGTTGGTTGGCGATTTTCGAACAGCGTTTTTGGTTGTTGTCGGTCCAAAGTTCTTACTTCTCTTCTCAAAGCTAAGTACCCCGTTGGGGAATCTTTTTCTTGTTCCTCTGATGTCAGAAAAAGTTAATAATTGTATTACGTGTGGGAAACAAATACCTCATAAAGATTTCCACTCTTACTGTCTACCTTGCTTAGGCCCTGACCACGACGTTTCTTGTTGTCGGTTATGTGCCAGGTTTAATTCTCGTACTATCAAACGCAGGTACGACTGGGCTCTGAATTACTTTGGCAGACGCTTCAATTATAGAATGTCGTCTGATGCTACCGGAATTCAAAAGAAGCACAAAGACAAGGACAGGCCTCCGAGGTCCAAACAGGACTCGTTGCAGCTGGAGCCAGCGTCCGGTTCGGCTGTAGTCAGTGAGGCGCTTTTGCAGCCCCTGTCGTCCACCACTTCTGAACCGATGGCCGATACGGACTCCCATGGGGAGCCATCAAGGCCTTCTATTTTATCTGCTGCAGGACCTTCGGACGTCGCTCCCTCGGATGGGTCCGGAACCGCTGTGCAGGTACCGGCTTCTGAGGGGGTATTCAGGCCTACTCACATCACTATTTCAAAGGCAAAGACAAAGACTCCTGTTAAGTCCAAAGCTCCTGCTCAAGCTACTTCTGAATCTACTCCACGGACACAGAAGCAATTGTTGAGGATGGCTGAAGATTTGCTTACTGTGATTAGGGGTTCTCACCCCCCCCCCCTGAGAAAAGGCCTCGACAGGATGTTCCTATGGATTCCTCTGACCAGGCTTCTATATCTTCTGTCTCTTCCTCTGATCAGGAATATTCTTTTCCTCCTTATGAGGATTCGGATGCTGAGGACTCCTTGCCCTCTGCCTCTCCGCCTGAAGATTTTTCTTTTGGGGAAACCTTACATGAGATGAGGGAACATTTTCATTGGGAAGGTCAGGATTATTCTGCTTCCAAGAAGAGGCTTAGATAATTCCTTCTTCTTCCTCAACATAGGCCTTTGGCTATCCCTCCTGTTCTTGACATTGTGGATGATGCTTTTTCCGAGGCTAATTTGAATCCTGACTCCATGCCTCCTGCTCCCTCTAAGCCTGATAGGTTTTATAGGGTTCCTGAGTCTCATTTGTTCTTGTTTTAGAATCCTTCTGCAGATCCTGAAACTATATCTCAGGGCTCTAAGGCTGCTAAAGTTGCTACTTCTAAGAATCCTATTCCCTCTGAGAAGGATTCTCGTGCCTTAGACAGGTGGGGTAAAAAGGTATATACTTCTTCTACCCTCTCTGTTAGGGCTTTAAATTGCCAGTTTCATATGTTTAAGTATCAGCAATTTCTTTTGTCTGTTTTAAAGCAAAAGCTTGCCTCCCTTCCTGCATGTGCAGAAGATAAGGAACTACAGGATGTATTGCATGCAACTGAACAAACATAGCTTGCATTGTGGTTTTGATGCTTTGGATGCTTCTTGCAGGGCCGCAGCCTCTGGTACTGTTATCAGGAGACATGCTTGGCTTCGTGAGCAAAGTTTACCTGAACAGGTTAAGGCTAAATTATTAGATGCCCCTGTTCAGCATGATGTTCTTTCTGGATCTAAGGCTGAGGAGGTTATTAAAAGATGGAAGAAAAGGCAAAATCTATGCAAACTGTGAAAGATTTCTTGCAAGTTCAGCCTCCTAGATTTTCCAGGAATTGGCCTTCCAAAAATTGGTCCTTTCCCACATCTGACAGGCCTCAAAGGGGAAGATATAGACGCTCCAGAGGTCGTGGCCAAGCTCAGGCCTCCTACAGATCGAGACAATGGACTGCTTCTTCACCTAGAAGGGGAGAAGACAGATCCCAATCTCAAAGGAAGCAAACTCAATGACTCTCTCGGTTGGGCTACAGGACCTCTTTACCTGGATGCCCCTCTCGGAGGAAAACTTTCTCTTTACAGAAATTGGACTCATATTACCCAGGACAAATGGGTATTGGACGTGATTTTAAAAGGCTACAAATTCCACTTTCATACCTTGCCAAGGGCTTTCGGTTGGCCAGATCTGCCAAAACATCAATGGTCAGAGGCCTTAAATCAAGTGGATGCTCTTCTGGCCATGAGAGCCATAGAGCCTGTTCCACTCTCAGAGATGGGAAAAGGTTTTTATTCAAGACTGTTTCTGGTTCCAAGAAAGCAAAGCTCATGGAGACCTATTCTGGACCTTTCTGTGTTAAACACCTTTTTGGAAATTCCAAAATTCAAGATGCTTACTCTGCAGCAGCTGATTCCAATGCTCTCTCAGGACGCCTGGATGGTGACATTGGATCTAAAGGAAGCTTATTTACACATTCCCATCAGGCAGGAACACAGGAAATTCCTCAGGTTCAAGGCAGGTTCGAGACACTTTCAATTCTCTGTACTGCCCTTTGGTTTATCTACTGCTGCGCCCAGAGTCTTTACCAAGTGCCTGGCACCAGTAGTGGCTTATTGCAGACTCCAGGGGATTCAGATTTACCCCTATTTGGACGATTGCCTTATTCAGGCAGACAGCAAGGATCTTTTACTTCAACATCTGGATTTTGTTCAACGTCTTCTCCTCCTACTGGGATTTTCAGTGAACACAAAAAAGTCACATTTGATCCCTTCTCAACAAATGGTATTTCTGGGAGCCCTCTTAAATACAACCTTACAAAGGGCCTTCCTCACTACAGAAAAACAAATACAGCTGGCTTCAATTTTCAAGACTTTGGCAACTCTACCTCAGCTCACTGCAAGGAAATTCCTGCAGGCACTGGGCTACATGGCTTCCTGCATTCTGTTGATTCCAAATGCAAGGCTTCATATGAGAAAGCTTCAATGGTATCTGAAAAGTGTATGGTCGCAGCATTACCACGATCTGGACACTCTGATTCCTCTGATCCCCTGCCTCCAGAAGGAGTTCCTTTGGTGGTCCAGGGTGTGCGTTAAACGAAGGAAAGCCTTCCGTCTTCCTCAACCTTCTCAAATCATAACCACGGACGCCTCGGATTATGCTTGGGAGCACATTTTCTAGGCAGTTGCCAGCAGGGAACCTGGACAAAGGATCATCTTCACTGGCACATCAATCTGAAGGAAATGTTGGCAGTTCAAAATGCTCTTCTAGCCTTCAAGAACCTTTTGCATCCAGGACCTCTTTTGATTTGCACAGACAACACCACAGTCATGTGGTACATAAACAAGCAGGGGGGTTCTCATTCGTACCCCCTTTGCAGACTAGCTATGGCTTTATGGGACACAGCTCTAAATCTGAATCTACATCTCCAGGCCCAATTCATACCAGGAGAACAGAATCTCTTAGCAGACAGCCTGAGCAGGAACATTTTAGATCCTCATGAATGGATGCTAGACACCAACTTATTCAACAAGATTACTGCAGTTTGGGGATGCCCCAGATAGATCTGTTTGCATCCCATCTCAATCATCAGCTGCCTCTCTTTTGCACCAGGTCATTCCACAAAACAGCTTGGAAAGTGGATGCCCTGTCCTTCAGCTGGAGAAACCTTTCGGGATATGGCTTCCTCCTCTTCCTCCTCTTCCTCGGATTTTACTAAAGATAAAACAGGACAAGCCCAAGTTCCTCATCTTGATTGCTCCAAATTGGCCTCGACAGTTTTGGTATCCAACTTTAAAGCACCTGTTCTTGGAGCCTCCTTGGATTCTCCCTCTGAACCCTTCTCTTCTGTCCCAGCATCAGGGTCAGTTGCTACATTCCAATCTCAAGACCCTTTGTCTGGCAGCTTGGCTCTTCAAAGGAATTTGATCTCTTCTAGTCTTCCCAAACAAGTTTTGGATGTTCTTTTGGAAGCTAGACGACCTAGCACTAGGAAATCCTATGCCTCTAAATGGAAGAGATTTTGCATTTGGATGCAGGACCGAGGCTTGGACCCTCTGGTACCTGATCTCTCTTCTATTTTGCTTTACCTTCGGATCTTTTGTCTAATGGGCTTTCCTTTTCTTCCATTAAGATTCATGCTTCTGCTATTTCTGCTCATTTCAATACTGATCCCCCTGTTTTTTCTCATCCTTTGGTGAGACAATTCTTGAGAGGGGCTAAGAATTTAAGGCCTCCCAGAACCCCTCCTGTTCCTGCTTGGGATCTTAATTATGTTTTAGAAAAACTTACTTTGCCTCCTTTTGAGCCTGCTGCATCTTCAGATATTAAGTTTTTATCTTGGAAGACAGTTCTTTTGTTAGCTTTGACTTCTGCCAGAAGGGTCTCAGAGTTGCAAGCTCTCATGGCTGTGGAACCATACCTTATTTTCCACCAGGACAGAGTATCCTTGAGGACCAATCCTACTTTCATGCCTTAGGTGATTTCGAAAGTGGCTTTGAATCAAACAATTCACCTTCCTACCTTCTTTCCTAATCCTCAGAATAAAGGGGAAAGGATTTTGCATTCCTTGGACGTGCACAGACAGTTACGATTTTATTTGGACAAGACTAAAGAGTTCAGAAAATCTAACCAATTGTTTGTTTCTTTTGCCTCCAGTTCTCTTGGAAAGGCTATTTCCAAACAAACTATTTCCAAATGGATTTCTTATGGAATAAGATTTTGTTACACTCATCATGGGAAACAATTTCCAGGTACTGTGAGAAGTCATTCTACTAGAGCAGCTGCTACTTCTACAGCTTTTCTCAGGGGAGTTCCTACCAAGGATATCTTGGAAGCTGCCACTTGGAGTTCTGTGCATACTTTTCCAAGCACTACAATCTCCCTTTGTATTCTAAGACCAGGGCAGGCTTTGCCTCTGCTGTTTTGCAGGGTCTTCTTGCTGCCCCTTCTTCTGTCTAAACCTCCCCTTTTTTCACTGCTTTGGGATTCCACCCTACAGTTATGACTGCAACAGTGAAACACGATGAACATAGTACAGTTGTGTACACCTACCATAAATGTAGATGTTAGAGTGTCTTCACTGTTGCAGTCGGTGTTTCCCTCCCTCCTATCCCCTCTTTTTCTCTTTTTTGTGGTGTATTTGTGTTTCCTAGTGGGATTCATTTATGATTTATTGGGGACTTCTGACATCTAGGGCAAGAAAGGCTGGAGAAGATGGCGTCGGCTGAGGGCTATGTACCAGAGCGTACTGACGTCAGGGTACTGGCTTGTACAGCTGACGCCGGACCCAGACTTTGGGATTCTGGCCGACCTCGAGCTGCCTGCCGGCAGGAGCACCCTACAGTTATGACTGCAACAGTGAAGACACTCTAACATCTACATTTATGGTAGGTGTACACAACTGTACTTTCTATGGCCCTCATAGCCATGAGGGATCCCACCTGGTTTAATGCCTCTGCCCACTGGTGTTTTAGTAGGTCTGGCCATCCATTTGGTCTTGGCAAGGTATGAAAGTGGAATTTGTAACCTCTTGAAACTACATCCAGAACCCACTACTTGGGTTCTCTAAGTCCAATTTTGTTGAAAAAGAGAGAGTGGTCCTCCTAGAGGGGCTTCCAGGAGAGAAGTTCCTGGAGCCATGCAGGGGGAGTCATTGAGCCTGTTTTCTATAAGATTGAGGTCTGTCCTCTCCACCCCTGGGGGTGGAAGCACTCCACTGTCTAGGTCTGTGCTTGGGTCCTCCCTCTGGAACGCCTATATCTACCCCTCTGAGGCCTGTCTGAGCTGGGAAAGGACCAGTTTTTTGTTGGCCAATTTCTGCTAAATCTTGGGGGCTGAACTTGTAAGAAATCCTTAACCGTTTGCATGGATTTTGCCTTATCCTCCATTTTCTTTATCACTTCTTCAGCCTTAGACCCAAACAAAACATTATGCTGAACAGGAGCATCCAGTAACTTGGCTTTCACTTGATCATTTAAGTTTTGTTCCTTTAACCAAGCATGCCTTCTAATGACCGTGCCAGTGGCAGCCGCCTTGCATGAAGCCTCCAAGGCATCAAAACCACAGTGTAAACTATGCTTCCCCAATTGCTCAGTAGCATGCATAAAATCGTGTAATTCCTTATCTGCACATGCAGAAATGGTACCTAGCTTTTGTTTCATAACAGACAGCAGGAATTGCTGATATTTTAGCATATGAAACTGACAATTTAAAGCCCTAATAGATAAAGTAGCAGAAGTGTACACTTTTTTGCCCCATCTCTCCATAGCTCTAGAATCCTTATCTGTCGGAATAGGGTTTTTAGCAGAGGCAGCCTTAACACCCTTAGGGCCCTGAGAAATGGTTTCTGGATCCGCAGTAGGATTTTTGTAAAGGAACTGGTGGGAGTCAGGGACCCTGTAATATCTGTCAGGCTTAGCAGGGGCTGGAGGAAAGGAGTCGGGAGTTAAATTAGGCTTAGCAGGGGCTGGAGGAAAGGAGTCGGGAGTTAAATTAGCCTCAGAAAAGGCATCATCCACAATATCCAAAATAGGAGGAATAGCCAGGGGTCTATGTTGGGGAAGAAGAAGGAAATCCCTAAGCCTTCTCTTGGATTCAGAGTACTCCTGTCCTTCCCAGTGAAAATGTTCCCTCATGTCATGTAAAGTTTCCCCAAAATAAAAATCCTCAGGGTGAGAAGCTGATGGAATGGATTCCTCAGCATCAGAATCCTCATAAGGAGGGAAAGAATATTCCTGTTCAGAGGAAGACACTGAAGAAATAGATGCCTGATCAGAGGATTCATAATCCAATCCTTGCCTTGACCTTTTGTCTGGAGGGGGATGTGAACCCCTAATCATGGTTAGTAAGTCCTCCGCCATTTTAAGTAGCTGTTTCTGAGATTTGGGTTTCGGATCAGAAGAGGCCTGGGCTGGTGCCTTAGATTTAGAAGGAGTTTTTGCCTTTGTCTTTGGCTTTGCCTTTATCAGAAGCTGAGTAGGCCTGAAAACCCCCTCGGAAGCCGGTACCTGCACAGCGGCTCCGGACCCATCCGAGGGAGCATTGTCCGAAGGTCCTGCAGCTGGAGTATTCAAAGGCCTAGTTGGCTCCTCGTGGGAGTCCGTTTCGGCAATAGGTTCTGAAATGGCCGACGACAGGGGCTGCGAAAGCGCCTCACTGACGACGGCCAAACCTGTAGCTGGCTCTTCTTGTAAAACGTCGTCTGATTTGGACCGCTGAGGCCTGTCCTTATCCTTGCGTCGTTTGTGAACTCCGGTAGTCGGAAGCGTGTCCGAAGACATTTTATAATTAAATCGCCTGCCAAAGTAGTGAAAAGCAAAATCGTACCTCCGCTTAATAGTACGTTGGTTAAATCTAGCACAAAACTGACAACTAGCTACATTGTGGTCAGGGCCTAAACAAGGAATACAGTAAGAGTGGAAATCCTTATGAGGTATTTGCTTTCCACAAGAAATGCAATTAACTTTTTTTGACATCGGACTGGAGCAAGAAAAAAGTTTCCCCAACGGAGTACTTAGCTTTGTGAAGAAGAAGTAAATCTTTGGACTGAAGCATGAAAAAATATCAGGAGTCAGCCGACCGGCACTTGCGAACTGCTTCCACCGCACGGCAAGAAAGACTGGAGAACATGGCGTCGGCTGGCAGCTTTGTACTCCTGGCGCTCTGATGTCAGGGAGCATGACTGAACAGCCGACGCTGGACCCAGACTTTGGGATTCTGGCTGACCGAGGGCTGCCTGCCGGCAGGAAGAACCCTACAATGATGACTGCAACAGTGAAACACGATGAACGTCTGGGTTGTCCTGTTTCTAAAGTCACACTAGCCAAACTGATTACAGACTGTATTTCTTGGATTTAGTCTTAACAAGACATGGCCCAACCTAAACCTTCCAAGGCTTATTCAGCCAGATCCATGGCCGCTTCATCTGTGTTTTGGTCATGAACATCTGTTGATATTTGTGCTGCAGCTACATGGTCCAGTGTTCATATCTTTGTTACTCATTACAAATTGGGTATTATTTCTAGAAACAGAGCTGCCTTTGGTTTGGTGGTACTCCGGAACATTCTTCCACGAGAGCCACCCACGATCAATAAAGCTGGGGGCCTCTGTCCCATACGTCAAGGAAGAATGAAAAGGACAACGTCAGATTTAAAAGTTATGTACTCACCATAACTAGGCATCTATGTTGTCCATTTTCATTCTTCCACAGCTTCCCTCCCATCCATCTCCAGTATGTTTTTTCTGGAGAGACCTATTGCACTGTAATTGGAACTGCAGTTCTGGGTTTGAGCCCTTACTTTCTCTGTCAGTTATTCCTGTGTCTATAGGGTTATATGGCAACAAACTTGATCTGTGTCATGACCCCCTAGTGGCGGACTAGATATTGTCTCTTTACCAGTGTTGTGGTATATGTTGCTCACCTTGGCTGTAGTACTTCTGATGTGTATTTTTGTCCTTGGTGCTGCATCCTGGTACTACTACAACTCATATTGAAGATCCTCATATGCCATGCCATCAGTTTGCACATTGATATGCTATATAGTATCGCATACACACACCATAAGTCTTGCAGAGGATATCTGGTCAGCATTGCACTTCCATTGCCTAGACACCTCAGAAGGAGAAGTGTCACATTAGTAGACTGAACAACCACCCCACTGTATTATGCTTTTCTGATTGTGCTCTGTTATAAGCCATTTCTTTCATGGTCTGAGGATTGCAGATGTGGGTAATTAAGCAGGACTTTCGTATGTATATGGCATCACCTGTAAAGCATAGCTGTGTGTGTGTGTGTGTGTGTGTGTGTGTGTGTGTGTGTGTGTGTGTGTGTGTGTGTGTGTGTGTGTGCCAAATGTGTGAATCTTCGTAATTGCCTAGGTGTTGATAATGATTGGTGAATGAATGAATTATAAAATTGCAGACTGCTTGGCGTTTAAAGGAATGGAAGACCTTCCTGTTGATATATTGCATTGTTTATATGCCTGTGCTGTCTGGGGATACCAGGGCATTAGAGGAATGAGCTATAGTGTAAAATAATTGCATGGTGCTGGCTCACTCCTTTGCAGCCCTGGGGAACCAGCCTTTCTCACTAAATAAAAATCTCCAAAACCACCTTCACACCTCGTCAGAAATGGCACTGAACAAGAAAAGTGTGTCGTTTGAAGATATTCAGCAGTTAGGAAATTTGTCACAAGAGCAGCAAAAAGGTTTCCAACAGTCCCACAGAGGTAGAAGTCAGAAAAAAAGTGCTGGAAAGGAAAGGTCATTTTATTTGGCAGCAGGTGCCACAGTTGAACTCTTATTCTATGGTTCGTTCTCCACAGGTGTTTCAGGGACTACAGAGTAAGTGTGATAAGACACAGGAACATTTGGCCATTATAAATTTGTCCGATTTTAAAGATTACTGATGATTTTAGAAGCTTACTTTGTAAAGGCAGCAAATTTGTTTCTATGTATTATCTGACTGTAGCGGATGCCATTTTTCATATCAAACGTTTTTGTAGGAAACTGTATCTTGAGTTTTCTTTCAGGGCAAAAAAATGTAAATGACACTGATTTAGATGAATCTTTGTTTAATTTGTCAGTATATGAAAATGACTTTTTTTTTTTTTTGGACAATGATGTATCTAATAATGGTGATTGTGAGTTAAGTAGTAACAGCACATTTCATACAGGGTATAGAAAGCTCTATATACCAAACCTTTCTGAAGTTAACATGTTTGCCTCCAGAATGTTCCAGTGTGATTTCAAAGCTTTGAAAAAGTTTTATGCAAGGATGAAGTGGAGTTATGAGTTCAAACAAATGTTACAATTTAACTTAACACGAATGGATTGTGTTGAATGAACTTGAAAACAATGGGACTGGCTGATAAAGAAGGGATTGGGTTATATTTTCAAAGGAGAAATATGACAAAATGTTTTTTGATTTATTGGTGGAAGTAAATTATGAAAAGTTATCAGGTAACCCTCTAGTGCATTTTAATGCTTTATTACAGGAAATTTTGGAGAAAATTTATTTTTTCCTGGTAGTGATGTGAGGAAGCTATATATCAAATTTCCTAAAGATCCTGTTTTTATATTGCCTGCAAGGTGCATAAGCATCTTAGGGAACCCCCCCCCCCACTCCCCCGGTCAGACCTGTTGTGGCAGGGGTGGATTTATTTTTGCAAAATGTGGGTTGTTTTTTGGATTTTCATTTAAAGGGCTATTTGCAAAAAGTTCCCCCTCACATTAATAGTACCGCTGAATTGTGTCAGGAAGTGAGGAAGATACGATGGTCAGATAATTTCTGTTGGGTCCCCTTGGATATCAAGGCTTTGTATACGAGCATTAAGAGAAGATGTGATTTGGAGGCAGTTGAGAAAATGTTCTGGGAGGGTCCACGTACAGCTTTCTTGGTTGAGCTGTTATGCCTTACATACAGCTGTTTTAAGTTTGGTAAGCAATATTTTCTGCAGAAGGAAGGTACAGCGATGAGGGCTTCATTTGCTCCTAGTTATGCCATTATTTTATTTATTTTACATTTGTTAACTGGGAAATTCCGACTGGACTAGGTCCATTTATAGCAGAGGCCCGGAGAGAAAAGCTCGACATTGTTAAGCAAGAGAAAAATATTTTTATGCAGAGTAGTACAAGTTAAACAAGAGAGAAATATTTTTATACAGAGTAGTTCAACAAACATGTACATTGTACAACAAACATTCAGATATTCACATTAAAAATGCAAGCAGACAAGACATTTTTCATAGTCAGAGAAGATACAAACAGTAGGGATTAGGAGCTACTTACAGGCTCGGCTAGTGACCGTTAGAGTTATAGTCCCATAGAGGATTGCAGTGACTAACTTGGTATTGGTGAATGGGTTTTAGTCCCATAAAGGATTGCAGTGACTGACTTGGTATTGGTGAATGGGTTTTAGTCCCATAGAGGATTGCAGTGACTGACTTGGTATTGGTGAATGGGTTTTGGTCCCATAGAGGATTGCAGTGACTGACTTGGTATTGGTGAATGGGTTTTAGTCCCATAGAGGATTGCAGTGACTGACTTGGTATTGGTGAATGGGTTTTAGTCCCATAGAGGATTGCAGTGACTGACTTGGTATTGGTGAATGGGTTTTAGTCCCATAGAGGATTACAGTGACTGACTTGGTATTGGTGAATGGGTTTTAGTCCCATAGAGGATTACAGTGACTTACTTGGTATTGGTGAATGGGTTTTAGTCCCATAGAGGATTGCAGTGACTGACTTGGTATTGGTGAATGGGTTTTAGTCCCATAGAGGATTGCAGTGACTGACTTGGTATTGGTGAATGGGTTTTAGTCCCATAGAGGATTGCAGTGACTGACTTGGTATTGGTGAATGGGTTTTAGTCTCATAGAGGATTGCAGTGACTGACTTGGTATTGGTGAATGGGTTTTAGTCCCATAGAGGATTGCAGTGACTGACTTGGTATTGGTGAATGGGTTTTAGTCCCATAGAGGATTGCAGTGACTGACTTGGTATTGGTGAATGGGTTTTAGTCTC
Organism: Protopterus annectens; assembly: GCF_019279795.1. NCBI lineage: Eukaryota > Metazoa > Chordata > Ceratodontiformes > Protopteridae > Protopterus > Protopterus annectens. The sequence continues at coordinate 343,711,335 of NC_056747.1, read as the reverse complement.
ATTGAGGATTGCAGTGACTGACTTGGTATTGGTGAATGGGTTTTAGTCCCATAGAGGATTGCAGTGACTGACTTGGTATTGGTGAATGAGTTTTAGTCCCATAGAGGATTACAGTGACTGACTTGGTATTGGTGAATGGATACGAGGAGGAAAAGGTAGGAAAGCTTAAGTTTAAGTAATACAAGGACATAGCCAGGTATTCATCACATGTGATTTGAGGGAGTTTTTGAAGTGTGAGGTGGTGAAGGCAGTGATCAGCGAAGGTGAAAGGCAGTTCCAATTTCTAGCAATCATGTGGGAATATAGTGCTTTTCCTGCAGTATTGTTTGCTCTAGTAATACAGAGGAGAGATTTGTCACTAGATTGGAGAGGACGATTTGCTGTGTAGTGGGTAAGTAGTTGGGTTAATGATGGGGTTTTATCAGGGTATTTAAGAATATTGTAGACCATAACTAGTTGGTGGTAATTAAGTAGTTGAGGTAGTTCTAGCCAATTTAGGTAAGACGCTGTCCGGTTCAACTCTCAGCTAGAGCGTCTTCTGCGTGGAGGCATGCATGAATGGGCGTACCTTCGTTGAAGGTTGTGCATCAGGCCTGGCAAGCCAGTACGTAAAAAATCAACTGCCAATCATTAGGGGACCGGAGTTCCGCTGTGGCGACCCATAACCAGGAAAAGCTGAAAGACACAAACAAAGAGCAACACAGTCATGTGTTCTGAAGCTGGTGTTTTTAGCAAACTTGGCGATCTTATTATAACAATTCTAATGTGTCTAGATCTGTTTTTCTGATGTGGGTGAAAATTGGTGCTGCATACATTAGTGTGGACAATAGGTGAGTCTGGGCTGGGGTGAATTTTGCTTGGTCTGAGAGAAATTTTTTGTGCCTATATAGTGTGCCCATTTTTTGTGAACCTTTTTGATGGTTTGTGAGATGTGGACATTTAAGTGAAGATTATTGTTAATTTCAATGCCGAGCAGTTTTTTATGGTCAGAAGGGGAAACGGTAGTGCCGTTTTTAGAAGCGATGGTGAAGGAGAGGGGAGCAGTTTTTGATTTGTTGGGGATAAATAGTAGTAATTTAGTCTTATTGGGGTTTAGGATGAGTTGGATATCAGAAATCTATTTTTATACAGAGTTAAAGGTTTCCTGGGTGAGTTGTTGTAGAATGGCTGGAGATGGGGCTGTGCAGATTAAAGTCGAATAATTTGCATATTGAATGTGTGGCGTGTTGGGTTGAGCTATGTAGATTATTAGTGAAGATAGAAAAGAGAAGTGGGCCCAGTACTGAGCCTTGTGGGACACCTATGGTGGTAGGAAGTTGAGGGGACAGTACACCTTGCCATTGGATAGATTGTTGCCTGTCCGATAGGTAGTTTCTGAACCAGGCTATAGTAGATGGGGCAAAGGATAGAGAGACTAGAGAATCTAGCAGAATGGTGTGTGAGACCATGTCAAATGCTTTAGAGAGATCAAAAAAAATGGCAGATGTAAAGTTATTGTTCCTGTGTTGGTTAACTAGATTAATGAAAGAGAGAAGAGCAATGGTTGTGCTATGATGTGGACGGAAGCCATGTTGTGTGGTGGACAGGAGTTGATGTGTGTTCAGGAATTTCATGACTTGGAAGTGGATACGCTTCTCTAGAAGTTTAGATAGGTGGGATAGAATGGCGATGGGTTAGTAGTTTGAAAAGTCATGAGAGTTCCCACCTTTATGAAGAGGATTGATATATGAAACTTTCCAGAGGTTTGGGATATGGGATTGCAGAATGGAGCTGTTGATAAGGATGCAGACAGGGTAAGATACAGATTCAGCAGCCACTTTTAGGAAGTTAGCAGGTAAGTTATCAGCTGCAAGGGTGGTGGGTTTCAGTTTTAGAAGGAGGTTTTTAATTGTAGAGGTGGGGACTGATGATAAAGTAAAGGAGGGAATACTTTCTGGATGATTGGTTGGGGTGCATGAAGGGCTATTTTTGGATAGTTGGCTGGATAATGCCATGATGGATTCTGTAAAGTGGTGATTAAATTGAGTGGCTATGTCCATGGTATTGTTGGCGGAGTTTGGGGCTGGAGTAGTGGTTTTGCCTGGTTTTAGTAAGGAGTTGATAGAATGCCAGAATTTTTCTGGATTTGTTTGAGTATTTGCTTTGGGCCCCTAGGAAGTAGTTCTGTTTATCCTGTCTGGTTTGTTCCTTGGCCTGATTTCTAAGCTGTTGGTAGTTTTGTGTGAAACAGGTGCTGTTTTCCTTTTTCCAGATTTTCCATGTTTATCTCTGCATTTTAGTAGGGCTCTAGTGTCTCTACTTAACCATGCAGCATAGTTGGCTTTCACTCTTTTTTTTTTTTTCTCCAAAATCTCTTTATTTCAGTTTTCTTTTTTCAAATAATAACAATAAGGTAACTCAAAAACACAAATAAACAATACAAATACCTGTCTAAAGAAAACAGACAACAATCTTGTTCCGAGAAAAAAAAAAATATATATAATATATATATATATATATATATATATATATTTATACACACACACACACAATATATACACAAGAAGTCACTACATCGTCAAGTAAAGTATGAGAATTCTTAAGTTCATTTGGCCTCATAAGGGATAGTTAGAATGGGGATAGTCTATATATAAAGTAAAAATAGAAATTTAACCATTTATTTGTATGTTTAGGGAAAATATCTAGTTACACATATACTAAAAAAAGGGAGAAGATGCAAGAAAGACTGGTCATACTACATTCATTTCTTATTTAAAGGTTAGCTTTTCATGACAATTTGTAGGCAAATTTTATTTGTCAAGAATTATATCTAGCAAGTAACCCCAATATTTTTGGTAATAGCTTTTGATTTTTGTTTTTGAATAAATTAATTTGTGAGATGAGATATATTTTTGATAGCAAGATTGCTAAAATTTTCCCATGTAATTGGTGACATGACATTCCAATTCTTTGTAATAAAGAATTTAATAAGGGCACACATCGTAATAAAGACATGTTTTAATATTTTTGGGAGTTGATTGATATTAATGTACAGTATAGCTGTCTCCCAAGTAAGGGTTGATTTTTCATATCCCATCTTCTCTAATCTTACTCTCAAGGAACACCATAAGTTGTGTATCTTAGTACAATTCCACATGACATGTAAAATATCAGCTGTTTGATCCGGACAATGGGGACATATAGGCGAAAAGTTAGGATTGAATTTATTTAATTTAGATAAGGTATAATATAGATGGCTATTTACCATAATTTGTGTATATAACAGCTTCTTGAAAGGAATGAATTTGATTGTATTTTCAATGGCTAGTTTCTTATTTTCTTCAGTCAGTGATTGATTTTTCATTTGCCAGTAGTTTGAAAATAATAAAAAAAATTCTGATGTTTTGCACTCATTACAATTTTATAAGTCCTAGAAATTGTTTTCCCTTTAATCGCAAGATTTTCAAGTATTAATTTAACTAAATCTATGTTCTGTAAGTCTGTGTGTATTTGTGAGAATTTAGTATTTATAAGATGATTAAGTTGGTTAAGGATAATACTATATTTCATAGGAAGTTTGAGTTCAAGTCTCATTTGCCCCGTGTTAGAGTCTTTCCATTGGTATATATCCCATATTGTGTAGTCTTTTATCAGGGGGTAGTTTGTTAGATATACTTGTTTGTTATTTATTAGTAAATTAGGATTTAGGTGCAACAGTTGTATAAGGGCAAAAGCGTCAGCTAATTCCAATGATTTAAATAGTTTTTGTGTTGTAAGAATCATGTTTTTAAATAGTTAGCTTTCACTCTAACTTTCCTAGTAGGGGCGAGTCTGTTAAGGATGTTGAGAAAAGTAGTATTAAAGAAATCAACTGCCTGGTCTAATCCAAGGGTTTGTAGTGGTTCCCAGTTACAATGGTTTAGGCCAGTGTTGAGATCATGAGGGTTTAGGTTGCGATCATCTCGTATTAGTCTATGAACTATGGGCTTGGGTAGGTTAGTGTGTTTGCGTAATAGGAATGTGGGGAGGTGATCACTGAGACCATCTGGTAGGCATCCTGTCTGGTAGTTTTGTTTGGGGTAACTGACCAGTACCCAGTCCAGTATGGATTGTTTTTATGATCTTTTATCTGTTCTAGTGGGTCCTTGAGTGAGTTGAGAGAACCCATAGAGATTAATGTGATTAGTGGGGTTATTGGAGTTGCAGGTTTTCCAGTCAGTATTTAGGTCACCTAGTAGGATAGTTTCTTGTGGTAGGTTATCTTTTGTCCACTGTAAGATTTCCTCTATTACGGGAGAGTTATTTCCTGGAGGAATGTAGCAGCAGATAATGTTGACTTTTTTTGCCTTGTTTAAGCATAGGACGGAAAAAAGGGTTTTGGCGTTATGAAATTTAGGTAGAGGGGTTTGAAGGAGTTGGAGGTTTAACGTGTTTTTAAAGAGAATGGCTACCCCACCTCCTTTACTGCTTACTCTATCCAGTCTTGGGATATTATATTCTGGGGGGAGGAATTCTTCATTTTGGATGCTAGGCTTTAGCCATGTCTCTGATGGTCATTATGTCAGATGCGTAATGGGTTATAAATGCATGCAGTTCAGGTATCTTATTAGCAATACTTTTTATGTTGATATTACGAATTAGTAGGTCAGATATCTGTTTGGTTTTGAGTGGACCTGGGTTTGGATGTATGTCACCAGAGATTAGTAGTCTCTTTATGGTTGATAGTATGTGTTTGTTTGTGTGTTATTTCAATGCTGGATCTATGTGAGGTTTTTCTAGTGTTGCATCTTGGTATGCTAATGTTGTGTATATAAAGTGTAGAATTAAGATTAAGAATTGTGGGGCTGCTAGAGAAGTTTGTGTGAGTTTTTGTGGGTGTGGAAATGTGTTGTATGGAACGTGATGTTGTCTAGAGGTAAGTTAGTTTGTATGTATGTGATATAGTCTAGTGTTGTGAGGGCTAATGAGAGAGACGCTAGTGTAGTTTGCATGCAGCACGGTAGATATGCTAGGATGATGGCTGTTAGATGATTGAGGTGATGAGGCTGTAAAATATTTGAGGTGGTGTGGGGGTGTGGCTAGTAGATATTGTGTGTAAGTTGAGATTGGGAGTGGTGTATAGATTGTCGATTAGTATATGATGTTGAGTAGGTGATAGGTGAAGGTCAGGTGATGTGGTGCCAGACCAGGCCACGAGATTGCAGAAATGATCTGGTTTCACTTTTCAGGGAAGGTAAAGGCTAAGGATTATCTGTAATGGTTTAGGTATGTTTATCCAACAGAATTTTTTTCTGAGAAGGTGGTTTGGTTTAAATGTTATAGTGATGGTTTCATTTTCTGTGTGTAAAGGAGAGCCCTTTGATTTCTTTCCAAATTTGTGGAACAACTGAATGACAATAAGCGTGGTTTGGAATTTACCTTCAAGGTGAATAAATTATGCATCCAATTTTTGGATGTGGAATTGTACATAGGGGAAAATAAGTTGGTACAGTTCAGGCCTTCTAGGAAAATAACAGCTGTTAATAATTTTCTGCATGCAGACAGTATGTATCCTCCACATCTAATGGAATCTTTGCCCTTTGGAGAATTTAAAAGAATTCATGGGAATACCTTGGATAGTAGGTTGGTAGAAGGGGAGATTTATGAAAGTTGAACAAAGGTTACTTGAGAGAGGTTACCCTCAGAACATTTTGAGAAAGTCTGGGGAAAAGATACTGGGTAGAGAAATTGGCATAGGTGGACATAGATTGAGGCACTGGCCATATTAATAGTATGAGGGAGGATGTATGTAAAGGGGAAGTATTCTTTGTGACCATATATTCACCCTTTTCTCAGACATTAAGGAGGTTGGTTAATGATTTAGGGCCAGTTGTGATGAGCAGTTGAAGGAATTGTTTCCAGATAGTCACGTTTTCTTCTGGCAGGTTCTTGAATTTGAAGGAATTGTTAAATTCCAAAATGGCTATGAGGGTTTCAGCTGTACTACGGTCTTTCTCTTGTGGTAGATGCACGGTTTGTGGAAGAGTAAGGAATATTTCAGGTAAGAAAATTAATGGGAAGTTTTTTCGTTCTTTGGATAGGTTCTCATGCACTTTTTGTGTGGTAGTATATGTTGTGGGATGTGGTTGCACTCCTATAAAATGGCATATAGAACAAATAAAATGAATGGTGAAAGTTAGAATTCTTGAGTATTTGGGGGACATCAGAAACAGAAATCTGGATTGTCCAGTTGCTGAACATTTTTATAAAGTTCATGGGGGATCTGATGACATTTTTTTCTTCAGTAATCTGGCAAGACCATAGCTTGTCGGGGTGGATTTTATTGTTAGTCTGTTTAGGATTGAAAGTAGATTTATTTTGAATTTCAGCATTTTACAACCCGAAGGTATGAATTTAGAAGTGAAGCTTAATATCTAATTTAAATTTATATCAATTTTAAATGTGTAAGAGATGTATAGTAAACATGGTATTATAATTTTACATTGTAATGTTTGGGGTTTTTGGGTGGTTTGTTTGCTTGTTTGTTTGTTAGTCAGTGTTAATTGTGAACACATCACGTGACTGGAACAGCATTGTAATATAATGAGTGCAGTGGTGGCATGAAGTTATTCCTTGAAGGCATTAAGCCAATGTACCAGAAGCATCAGTAAAAGAGATCTTGCTCACAGCGAACCAGACCTGCTCGTCAACATGCTGTAGCACAATGTTGAGGCTTTTTGAGATTGATGCCCGCATTATCCATAATGTTTGCCCGGCGGGCTGCTTAAAGATCACTGGAGCTAGGTGATTAAACCATCATATACCTTAGTATCCACAGGAATGACCATGCCATGCATCCTTTTTTCTTTTACTTGTAGACTACACAGTTTGACAGAGTCTTGCAGTCTCCTTATCCCCTTAGAAATGGTCGACAATCTGCTGGTTTTGGAATCGGTGGTATGTCTGGTGTTTTCTTTATCTCCTGCTTTGGTATAGATGATTGGATTGAGCTACGTTGGAGACACTGCCTATGATGACTACAGATAACATGTACTGCTAATAACATGTATTGCTGAGCTGTTGTAGCTGCTAATCCAAACTAGACTCTTCACGTGTGCACCAGGGTGCTTTGTGGTGTAGCATGCCCTTTTTATACTTTTCTGAAATGGTATGCCATTTTGGTTGGCATTTGTATAGATTATGTGTGTCATTTGCATGGAGTTCCTCATTTCCATGTCATTGTTCACCCATTAGCATTCGCTGCATATAGTGCTGTTTTACTCCTGTTGCAATTGAGCTGTGTCTTAGTGACTCAGTCTACATGTTGCTTTTACCCTTGCTGATTTGCTCTGTGCTAAATGTCTGTAAATCTTGGCACTTGTGAATTTCTTATTTTGGATTCTTTCAAGATGAATTACCTTTTTGTTTTAGCTGCTCAGTTGATGCCTATCAAATCTTGATAGTTTAAAAAATTTAACTTGGAACAAGAAACCCAAGAATGAAAATGGAAACCATATGCACAGACCTCAGTGCCCTCTTTCATTTATAATATAAATAAATAAATATATATATAATTTTTTAAACACTGCAGTTTTTTGTGAATACGATTAAGAATGTTTGTAGAAACAGATTCTGGAAACTTCCTTCGCAAATATTTTTTCTGTGGCTTTTGGCTTCCATAAAGCTAACCTTATCGTTAAACTGCTTAATGGATCTAGAATTGTTTTGCACATACAATTGTTGATAGAACAGTATTCAAGCTGAGAAGTGTGGACACACTTTTAGTTTGGTAGATTTACTTGGTAGATTTGTAAACACAAGAAAAGAGAAATTGGATTATTTTGAATATTTAATTTTTTAATACTGCATACACCTTTAAGTTTTGTGGTTTAAGCATCTTCATATCTTTCAAGGAAAAACATCTGCTATTTGTCTTTTGATGTTAAGTTGTCCATCTCGCCTTCATTCTTGCTGGATGGGTTCTGAGCTGACCTCGGCTCCGACTTGGCCACTCTAAAAGCTCGAGAGTTGGTTCCACCGGCTCGAGGCTCCCCTTATATCCCACAATGCTAGGCGGTAATACCTCAGATCTCGTTTGCCGCTACAGCTATCGAGGTGTGTTGCTTCAACCGGCTTCAGGTTAGTGTAGAAAACAGTTTAAAAACTTTGCTAAATCCCTTTTAAATTAGTTTTTGTTCAGTATCCTCTTTCTTTTAAAGGATTGTTATCCCTTTCTCCTTGTTATTCCCCCTTTTTACCACAAGAACTTGTATGTTCTTCCCTTAGGCCTTCGGTCCCTTCCATCCCTCCTTGGAGTGTATGTGTTTTTTGTAGGGACTTTTAAAAATTTTAAGACTATCTAAACTTATTTAGTTTTAAGTTAGTTTTATTTTACTGAATAGTGTAATCGGTGTGTTTGTGCTTGTGTGATTGCACTTGTTCCTTAAAATGTCTAAGGATTCGAAGGTCTCAGGCTTCAAGAAGTGTGACTCGTGCTGTCAGAAGATGTCTCTGACAGACAGGTCACACTTCTTGTGTGTATTGCCTGGGACCTTTACACCTGCAGGACTCTTGTGCTGTATGCCATGGCTTCAGCCCTAGAGTCCTGCAGGAAAGAAAAAATAAGCTCATTTTACGGGGCTTGCTAAAACCTGAGGGTCCCCCGACTGTGTCTTCGGGCAAACCCTCTAAGGCTTCTAGGTCTTCGACTCCAGCAGCTGAGTCGACACCTAAGACGTCGAAGTCTGCTACAACATCGGCTCCGGCTGGAGCCGATGAGACTCGAACTCTTATTTCTGTGGTTCCCCCGGCTCCGGCTGGAGCCGAGGTATTAGAAATCTCTGAGTCTGCTCCGATAAGACTATTGGAACCGACATCTAGGAAGAGGTCCAGGTCACCGTCCCTTGGCTCCGTTCATTCGGCTCCAGCATCTCCCTTGCTGTCTGAACGGAGCCATAGATCTCACTCCTCTAGGTCATCGAGACTTTCTGACCATGACCTTCAGAGGGTAGTGAGTAGACTTCTAAAGTCCGAGGCACTGGCCCAAATGCTTCAGAGCCCGACTCATCAGTCGATGCTTAATCCTATTTCTCAAAATGTTCCTCCTCTGACTCCCTTGAGCTCGGGGCCGGGGCGTTTCGGACCCGAGACTGTGGTAGCATCGGAGCCAATACAGTTGCCTTCGGCGCCGTCGTCTGCTCCGATTTCTTCCTTGGAAGATTCTCGGTGCCGGACTTCCCTCATCGGCTCCGAGGGGGTGAGTGGCATCGGACCCTTGTCCGACCCCGCTCTCCCTCTCGGCGCTTCGGCGCTGGTGAGTTCGGCTCTGACATCGGCCTCTGAACCATCAATGTCGGTGCCGAGGGAGGTTTTCAGCTTTTCGGAGCGGGGACCTCTGGCTCTGCCTGACAGGGGTGCTTTCGAGGTCATGCGGAGTGTGTTGGAACCTGGTTCAACTCCACAGTCGGCTCCGTCCGCCCCTCCCTCTTCGGTGCCTCAGGTAATGTCTACTCACTCCCTCATCCCAGACCGCAGAGAGCCAGCTCCTCAAGAATCCCCTGTGGGGATCTCATCCTCTTCTGAGGCCTCTCCTGAACTGGCAGGGGAGCCCCAAGGAAGAGACAGTGCAAGAGGAAGCACATAGACTCACCTGAGTCTGTCACATCTGACACGGATTTAGAGGATTCTGAGGGTTCCCCCCGTTCCCCTTCTGAAGATGTCTCCTTTGCAGACATCCTGGAGATCTTGAAACAGTGGGGAAATTGGCCCGCCCTTAACCCTTCGGAGGATGAATCTGTGTATCTTGAGGCGTTCGGTTCTCGCCCTTCCACCTCCTGGGTGTCCCCCCCCCCTTTGACCCCCTTATGCAGGTGGTAGCAAAAAAGGCTTGGACGGCTCCTGACTCTGTGGACCCCACCCCCAGGAGACCTTCAAAGTTTATTACAACACCATCAGACAAGCAATTTCTGACTAAGGGAGTTTCTGTGGATGCTATGGTGGTAGCTGCTGCCACTAAGAAGGAACTAGCTGATCCTTCAGTGCCTGTTCATCCCCCTAACAAGGAATCTAGGTCTATGGACAGGTACGGGAAGCGGATGTTTTAGTCAGTGACCTTTTCAATGAGTTCGCTGAACTACCTCTGTCATTTCACTCGTCTTCAAAGAGACTTGGTCAAGGAAGCTAGTGAGATGTTAAAGGATCCTACAGTTGCGGGTTTTCAGGACAAGATGAACGCTCAGCTGGCTACCCTAAATTCTATAGCTAACTCCTCCATGCGCCTCCTTTCATATGCGGCTGATGGAGCGAGCAGAGCTGCAGGTACAGGTGTGGCCTTACGATGGCATGCCTGGATGCGGCTATGCAATTTTGCGGACCCCTTTAAGACGTCTTTCACTAATTCCCCGTTTGATGGATCGTCCCTTTTTGGTCCTCAAGTGAAAGAAACCTTGACAAGGTGCGAGACGGATGGCAAAACTCTTTCTACCATCGGAGTCCGTTTTTCTACTCCTTCTAGGCCTTACCCCAAGGGCCAGAAAAGTGGAAAGATGTGGTTCCGCAAGCAATCCCAAGGGGCTTTGCCTCACGCACAGAGTCTGTTCCCCTCTAGAGGCAGAGGGGGGAACAATAATGGTAGACGCCGCCCTAGAGGCAGGGGGGGGTCCGCAGAACCAGGGCAATCGAAAAACCTTTTCCGATAAGCCCTTTCAGCATCCCTGAGGTGTTGCCCGACTGTCCACCTTCGGAGGCAGTCGGGGGAAGACTATCACTGTACCCAGAAGCCTGGCGTTCTCTAACTCAAGACAAGTGGGTACAGTCCATCATTTCCGAAGGCTATTCCATTCCTTTCTTTCGCACTCCAACCCAATCAAAAAAGTCCCTTCCAGAGGTTCCACCCGCTCAAAGGGAACAAGCAGCGTTAGAAATATCAAAGTTGCTTGCAAAAAGAGCCATTCAACCAGTTCCAGCAGACCAGCAAGGATCCGGAATCTACTCCAAATTCTTTCTGGTTCCAAAGAAAACAGGGGACTGGAGGCCCATCTTGGATCTCAGTATCTTGAACAAGTCTGTCAAGAAAACAAGGTTTCGGATGGTCACGCTGCAATCCATCCTACCCTTACTGGGGAAGGAGGACTGGATGTGCTCTATAGACCTCCAGGATGCGTACTATCACATAAAAATGAACAGATGCTCCAGGAGATTCCTCCGCTTCAGGCTGGGAACCAGTCACTTTCAATTCAGGGCCCTGCCCTTTGGACTCACCACAGCCCCCCGGGTGTTTACCAAATTCATGGCAGTGGTTGCCTCTCATCTGAGACGCCAAGGATTCCAGGTGTTTCCATACCTAGACGACTGGCTCCTTACAGCTCCCACCAAGCATCTTCTGCTACTCGCCAGAGACTACACTTTTCGCATCTTTTGAAAGCTAGGTATCTCAATAAATTGCGAAAAGTCTGTTTTGTTGCCTTGTCGTGCTATTACCTTCATAGGCGCAAATCTAGACACAGTCAGCATGACAGCGAGACTCACAGATCAAAGGATAGCAGACATACACAAACTGGTCTCTCTTCTTTTCCACAGCAACAAAATCAAAGTCAGATTGGTCCTGAAAGTACTGGGGATAATGGCAGCTGCTATCCCTCTACTTCTATTAGCCAGATTTCACATGAGAATCTTACAATGGATGCTCTTCACACAATGGTCATACCAACAACTTCCGATGTCCCACACCATTGTGATAACGCAAGCATGCAGGTATCATCTTCTTTGGTGGATTTCTTCCCCACAGCTCTTCTTAGGAAGACCCTTTGTTCCTCCCCCTCCGGTTGCTACTCTGACGACGGACGCCTCCCTGATCGGGTGGGGGGGGGCATTATCAGGGAAGGGCAGTCCAGGGCATATGGCAACCTCACAAACGCCACTTGCATATAAATGTTCTAGAGATGAGAGCAGTGCTTTTAGCGTTGCAAGCCCTTCAAGACTCTCTTCCGGTGGGAACGATAGCAATACAGACGGACAACATGTCTGTAGTGTGGTATATCAACAAACAAGGTGGAACCAGATCCTACCCCCTATGTCGAGAGGCACTCAGACTGTGGCAATGGGCGATTTCTTCTCAGCGGTTTCTGATTGCAACGCACATCCCCGGGAAGTCCAATGTTATTGCGGACAAACTGAGCAGAGCTATTCTCATGCCTCATGAGTGGTCTCTGAAAAATTCAGTATTGGAAAAAATTTTTCTGAAGTGGGGCCAGCCTTGCTGCGACCTTTTTGCTACTCCCCAAAACAGCAAGTGCAGAGATTATTTCACCCTCTTTCCCCTACCAGGCCATCCCAGCAGAGACGCTCTAGTCCAGATTTGGCCCCGGGGACTTCTGTACGCATTTCCTCCCTTCCCACTAATTTCTCAAGTGATGCAGAAAGCCATCGCTCAGAAAGCTTCCTTGATCCTCATTGCCCCTTACTGGCCTCGACAGGTTTGGTTCCCTTTTCTACACCATTTTCTGTTGGAGCAACCCTGGCATCTGGACCTAGTTCCAGATCTTTTGACCCATCAGTCGGGTCAGTTACATCGCTCCCTTCCCTCTCTGAACCTCACTGCTTGGTTCCTCCAATTCCAACCCTAGCCAGGCTTCCGCTAATATCTCACTCAGTTCAAGATATTTTAATAGCTTCCCATAAATCCTCCACTCAGAAGATTTATCTTAGTAAGTGGAAGCGTTTCTCCTTTTGGGCTCATGGAAGGGACATAGATCCTTTCACTGCTCCCATTCAATCGGTCCTTGATTTTTTAGCCGAACTATTCCACGCAGGTTTGTCTCCTTCTACTCTTAAGGTTCAATTGGCAGCCATATCTAACTTTCATGTGGGCATCTCGGATTCTGCCATCATGTCTCACAAGCTTTGCAAAGCTTTCTTGAAGGGAGTTTTTCTTCTCAAGCCTCCTATAAGAAATCCTCCTCCTTCTTGGGACCTTAACTTAGTTCTCACATCTTTGATTCTTCCCCCTTTTGAACCTGCAGCTTCCTGTTCAATGAAATTGCTATCCTGGAAGACACTCTTTCTGGTAGCCATTACTTCGGCTAGAAGGGTCTCAGAGCTTCATGCACTCTGCAGTCGATCACCATATCTTGTGTTTCATAAGGATAGGGTATCCTTACGGACCAATCCATCCTTTCTACCCAAAGTAGCCTCTGCGGCAAGTCTAAATCAAAACATTGACCTTCCTGTGTTTTTTCCTAACTATTCTAACAGGTCTGAACAAAAATTACATTGGCTAGATGTTCATCGACAATTAAGGTATTATTTGGATAGGACCAAACAGACCAGAAAAGCTGACCAATTGTTTGTCTCTTATGCAGAAGGCAGAAAGGGCCTTCCAGTTTCGAAAGTATCACTCTCCAGATGGCTTACATCCTTGATTTCCTTTGTGTATGAGATTAGACACCAGAAGTTGCCTAACAGACCTAAGGCTCATTCAACTAGAGCTTTGGCTACTTCTATAGCTTTCCAAGACAGGCTGCCTATTGATACAATTTGTGCAGCAGCTACATGGGCTACTCCTCACACTTTCATTTCTCATAAGTTGGATTTAGCTTCTAGACATAGAGCTAACTTTGGTTCCACTGTACTCAAGAGTCTGTTCCGATAGGCCACCCAGGACAAGGTGCTAGGGACGCGGTCCCATCCAGCAAGAATGAAGGCGAGATGGACAACTTAACATATAGAAGTTATGTTCTTACCATAACGTTCCATGTTAGTTGTCTTCTTCTCGCCTTCTTTCTTCCGTCCCACCCTCCTTCCCCCTAGCCCGGACAGACCTAGAGGAGTTTGATTGTGACCTTTCTTCCTACCACCTCTATTGTATATATGTATATACTATACTATGTATATATTCCTTCATCAGGTTTTAGGTCACCCTCCTTCTGTCATTTTATAGAGGTGGGTTTCCCATTTCCAGTATTTCTGGATTTCTTTTTGGCTGGGCCTAGCTTACAAACGAGATCTGAGGTATTACCGCCTAGCATTGTGGGATATAAGGGGAGCCTCGAGCCGGTGGAACCAACTCTCGAGCTTTTAGAGTGGCCGAGTCGGAGCCGAGGTCGGCTCCGAACCCATCCAGCAAGAAAGAAGGCGAGAAGAAGACAACTAACATGGAACGTTATAGTAAGAACATAACTTCTATTTTCTTTTCTTTTGTAGGAGTTACATTTGGTGAGGAAACGGATTTGTTCTGCAACTTTCTGACAAAGAATCTATTATGGGATAGTGATTGTTGGTGAGTTGGCATTTGAATTGTCGGAAACCCTTCCTTCCAAGCACATTGTCAATCCAAACAGTCCAAAAAATACAAAATGGGTTAAACCAAATGTATCTTTCTAATATATGAAGAAAGAAGCAATGTAGTGAGGGCAAGCAAAGATTAAAAAGAATGGGGAGGACGCAGTAAGGGAGCTGAAAGATCCAGCCAGTTGGATGTCCACATCATGAAAAAGTGCATGGCTTTTATTTCTTGCAAAAATTGAAACATCTTAAAGTATTAAGGGAAACTAAATCAAGTGAAATTTGTGGTTACGTATTTGTGGCACAAAAGATTTGGAAAAGTATCTTTCTGATAAAGTTTTTGATTTTGCCAGTGTTAATGGGTTTAGGTGTAGTTTTTCCACTTACTCCCAAAATAAAAGGAAAAATAAAAATGCGCAGTTTAATTATTTGTTTAAATTTGTTAACATGGTACAACACTAATCCATGAGGATCAGTTTCAGGCAGAAGGAAAATAATCAAAATAGAAACAGGATAACATGGATTTGAATAAAAAATAACTACATATGTTTTTTAGATAATGATTAACATACATAAGTAAAGTATGGCTTTGGTCATCCAGTGTAGGTAATAAGAGATGATTAATATTTGCATATTAAAGAAAAACTTTTTACAATATCCAGTTCTAAGTAATGAGTTTAAACACAGAAACAGAGCAGTTTTGTGCTTGTACCCTATAGGTTATGGTAAACTGCCATATGTGATAGCAGTCTTAGGAAAAGTATTTTAAATTATTTATCAGATCTGAATGATTTTAGACAAAGAAAGGAAGATGGAAAGGGTACCCTGACCTGACAGAAGAAAAGGGCTGTTGAGGTTTGTGTAAGATAGTCATTGGAGAGTTTGAAGCTGAGGAAAGGCAAGATGTAGGAGGATGTAGTAGCATGTGGTATGTTTAAGGTTATTCTTGCTAGGGGAAGAAAGTACAGTAATTATATATAAGGAAGGTATTGTATTTGTGTGGTAATAGATGACTGTGGCGTGACCTTCAAACTACTATTATGATGTGTAGCTTTTGATCCAGTGGCAGAAAGAGCAGTTGAGTCAGAAGACCCTTATTTTCCAACATTAAAAGACCCTTTAGACGTTTTTTTAACTAGTCTGTAATTGACACACATGCTTTCCACGTCATGAAGTAAATTATGGTAATGACTTTGGTAAGGTTGGTGGAAAAATATGTAATTAAAACAAACATTCTAGCTCCCAAAGTTTGTCCTTGTTCCTAGAGAATTTTGTTTAGTAGAAAAGGGTGTTCTTTTTGGAGTGAAGATTGCGTATTGTGACATGGGCATTTCCCCATGCATCTGTTGTGGTTGCTCTGATCACTTGACATGTTGCCATGGATGTAATTAAGTCACATATTGTGTATGCCTGACACAGTATACAAAAGGCACTTCTCTGTTTATAACAGTGCCAAGGACAGCTTTGTTTCCTAATGCTCAATACAGTAAAATTATCTCACTTAAGTTATCCAGATTTTGAAAGAATCATTTAATGATGCTGGGAAAGTGAAAACTTCAACATTTTTTGAATCAAAGAACATTGCTAATGATTGATAAAAGCAAAAAAATGTATTCAGGTTTTGGGACATTTGCTTAACCAAGATCTGTTGTGGAAGGAGTGATTGTGGTACTTAGTTTTAATTTTCTGGGTTTTTTTTATGGGCAGTAATGGTTCCATGTCAGCAGTGGAATCGATATGAGTTCAAGTACCATTTAAACTGCCACCTCCAGTGGCAGAGGAGTAAAGCCTTCACTACAGCCCAGGCAAACGGAATTCAGTTACTGGCACAGGTTCTTGAAGGCACAGGTAGGAGGATGGGGATGACCTTTCTGGGTGGGGGAGGGGGGTGCATACAGCTGCAGTCTGTCTGTGGAGGGAAAGAGTCATGGCACCCATCTTGGGGAGATTTGCAGCTAAGCAAGCCAGCACCTGGGTGTAGCCTTCATTACTGAATACACAGAAGCATGAATGTGCAGGGGAAAGTATTGTGGTCCCCACAGTAATACAGGCTGCTCAACTCACTGCCCATGGGCGTAGAGTTAGTCGCTGAGTTACTGGAGAGGGGACAAGTAACCATTATGGGTGTTTGTATGACTGCCCTTGCAAATGGGCATTGCACTGAGGTTATTTCCTAATATTGAGGAATGACTGGCCAGACCCTGATTGGAGGAGGCTTGATGGTCTTCGGGTATGACACGAGGGGGTATGAATACAAAAAAAAAAAAATCTTATTTGAGTTCATAAAAATTACTTTGAAATGAAATGTCAATTTAGATTCCCCCATGACACCCCTTTAATAAAATCTGTGAGAGGTCACTGCAACTTGAAGAAAAGGAAATTCCCCTTGCAGTAGCCTGACCCGTAAAAGAAACCCAGTTTTGCGCTCCGTTATAATCGCAGTCATGAGGTTGCAAAAGCAACATTGCTCCACACTGGCAAAATGGCTTCTTATCCCTGAAAGGGCCACCTTCCTCACTGAAATCCTCATTTTTAGGCTTTTTAGTATGCAGTCATTCAATTTTGCAAGTAGATTGACAGGAAAGCACCCAACTTAAAGTTTAAGATGTCTTTCGCAATCTCCCCCAAACCTACATACCTCCCCAGACTAAAGTGAAATGCACTGAATACACCTCGTCAGTTCTTGCACCAAAGATTGAGGGGGATCCCTCCCTAAATATGCAAAAATCTGTGCTGTCCTTCCCAAAATTGTGTTGCAAATTAAAAAAGAAATAACTTTTTTCTGAAACTATAGCAAAGAACTTGTACTACCTTTCTGCTCTACTTACTAACACATACGCATGGTACAAAGAAGTGACTGCTTAGATTACTGACTACTGTTACTGTACTCCTTTTAATTGGATACTCTTTAGCTGTGCTGATCATGACCTCTAAAGGTTTGCACTCATGGTAGACTGCCCTTCGTCCCACCCTAGCTACAGTACTGATTTAGTGCATGTTGCAGGCTGAAAACACTTAACTGTGAGAGTCAGCAAAAAAAAAAAAATCCTGATTGCCTGTAGCTGAGAAACCTTTAATGTTAGGTAGTCTGATCTCACTTTCGTTTTTACGTATGGGGTTTGGAGCCGATCCTCTGCTCCGACTATGCCGATTTACATGCTGGAAGACTTCTGGTTGGCTCGTGGCTAAGCAGGTATTTCATGGTGCACCAGTACAATCCCCAGATCTCGTTTGCCGCGTCGACGAGTTCGGTTGTGCTTCTCTTGGCTCTGGCTGTTTTTCAAATTCTTTATAGTCAATATCGTATTTCAATGCTTTATTAGAACTTTTATTGTATATTTAATGTTGCTAATATATTAGGCAGTTGTATTGCTTGCCCTTTTTGAGTGCAACTCAGTTTACTAGTGGTTATTGGTATCCTGTGTGCCAGTTAGTTTTAGGCACCGTTGCCCATCTTTTGATTATTAGGTAGAGTATTAGTTTTTGGCAGTTTTCTGCTCTTAGTCAACAGTGGCTCCTGTTGTCTTGTCTGTTATTCTGACCTTTTTGATCACTGTTGGCAGTTAGTTTTCTGCTATATTGAGATTGTTTGTTTTTGGCGGGGATCCGCTTGTGAATTTACTAGGATTGCAGCCTCCCTAGTATACTACCAGTTATTATAAATATAGCAGTATAGAAATTTATTGTGTCATTTACGGTTTCTCTTGTGTGAGTGGGCTTTCCTTTCTAGTCTGTTTAAATTAGAAGACCTAGCTTTCTCTACACTGGGCTAGGCCCATTTAGGTTAGAGGACCTAGTCCTCATGTAACTTCTCCTTAGGGCTAGGCCCATTTTAGTTAGAGGACCTAATCCTACTTCTTTTCTCTCTTTCAATCTCTCTGGGTTTTGTGTGTGTAATAATGTCTAAGAAAGTAAGGAGCATAAACCCTCAGGGTTCAAAAAGTGCATGAAATGCTCCCAAAAGATGTCTTTAACGGATGGCCACAGTAGCTGTGTCTATTGCCTAGGGGCCATTCACTTGCAGGAATCGTGCTTGTTCTGTCATGCATTCTGTCCTAGAGGGTTACATGAGAGAAAGAACAAACTCATACTCAAGGGTCTATTGAAACCATGCTTTGAGGAAGCACTATCCAGTTCTTCGGCTTCCTCTTAGTCTGGGAAATCAAAATCCTCAAAAAGGCCTTCTCCGGCACCGGCTGGTGTCTCGGAGCCACCTCCTAAACAGTCAAAACAGTCCAAATCTGCCTCCTCGAGTCCTCGGCCTTCGGAGCCGAAGGAGAGCATCATGGTGGTGTCAATCTCTGAACCTATTGATACAGCAGTTGACTCTGCTACTCAGAGCCGGTCTGTAAGCTCCCTACCGGTTTCCATAACAATTAAGTCTCCAGTGCTCCCCCAGGTCAAGATCCCCTACTATGTCTTCCAGGAGCCTCTCCGAAGAAGATGTGGAGAGGGTAGTGCTGAGACTCCTGAAGTCGTCTGTCTTACCAAAATTATTGTTGGCTCCGACCTAGTCAGCTCTGGAGCCACTTGGCCCAGCTTTGTCCTTGTCTGCTATTCCTCCTCAGAGCCATACTGGCCTTTCGGAGACTGAGTGTTTGATTCCAACGGAGGAAATGCCAGCTCCAGTTCACTTTGTTGCTGCCTTGGAGCCGGGTTCAGCTCCGACACGCTCAGTGCCGTCCGTCGTGTCAAGGGGCCGAAGCTGTCCTGTTGGCACTGACGGGGAGGGTTGGAATCTACCTTCATTTCCGAGCCTTCCTCTCGGTGCTTCGGCCAGGGTGAGCTCGGACCCTGCATCTATCTCTGAGCTGACAGCTCTGGCTCTGGCACCAACCCTCGTCTCTTCGGAGCAGAGGAGGTCTTCGGAGCTGGAGAGATCGGCGTTTGAGATGATGAAGAGTGTGCTGTCTCATTCTCCAGCTCCTACCAGTGGCACCAGCACTATTCCCCCGAGAGCACCCACTTCAGTC
Organism: Protopterus annectens; assembly: GCF_019279795.1. Taxonomy (NCBI): domain Eukaryota; kingdom Metazoa; phylum Chordata; order Ceratodontiformes; family Protopteridae; genus Protopterus; species Protopterus annectens. The sequence continues at coordinate 343,692,124 of NC_056747.1, read as the reverse complement.
TCAGCCCCTACTCTCTCTGGAGACAGCAGAGACCCGCAGCCTCAGGAGCCATCCGCTAGTGGCCCCTCTCTTCCGAGGCTTCCCCAAAATGTCCTTCTGAGGATCCTCCCCGGAAGAGTTTATGTAAGAGGAAACCTGTTGACTCCCAGGTTGAGTCTTTGACATCGGACACTGACCTCGAGGAGTCAGAATGGTCCCCCAAGTCGTCCCCTGATGTCTCCTTTGTGGGCATTTTAGAGATACTTAGGCAGAGGTGTGACTGGCCCACTGTTAACCCTTCTGAAGAGGAGTCGGTGTACCTGTAGGCTTTCGGGTCTCAACCTTCTGCCTCTTGGGTATCTCCACCTTTTAACAAACTGATGGATCTAGTTAGTCGAAAGGTGTGGGATACTCCTGACACCGTGGAGCCAGTCCCCAGGAGACCAAACAAGTTCTTGTCTGCCCCTCCTGGTAAAGAGCTCTTGTCCAAGGGCATTCCCGTAGATGCCATGTCATGGAGGCGGCCACAAAGAAGGAGTTGGTGGAGACTTCTTCATCTGTTCATTCGCCAAACAAGGAGTCTCGACAGATGGACAGATTTGGGAAGCGTATATTTAGTTCAGCGGCCTTTACCCTTCGATCGCTGAACTATCTCATGCACTTCACGAGGTTGCAGAGGGATCTCCTCAAGGTGTTGGGAGATTCCATACAAGGTGTGTGTACTAAGGGAGTTCCTGACCAGATTTCTACTCAGTTGTCCACCTTAAATTCTGTGGTTAACTCCATGCGACTTATCTGTTATGCTGCGGATGGAGTGAGTAGAGCAGTGGGTTCCGGAGTTGCCTTCAGGTGCCACTCCTGGATGCACTTATGTAATTATGTGGAACCGTTCAAGTCTACTTTCACCAACACCCCGTTTGATGGTTCCTCATTGTTTGGTTCCAAGGTGAAGGATACACTCACTCGGTGTGAGCAAGAAGAAAAGACGCTTTCTGCCATAGGAGTGCGTTTTAGTGTCCCTTCCAGACCATACCCCAAGGGTCAAAAGGGCAGTAAAATGTGGTTCAAGAAGTCCCAGAGGGTCTTTCCTGACACACAGGGTGAATCCTCCTTCAGAGGAGGAGGAAACTGCAGATGTCGCCCTAGAGGCAGGGGTGGTCCGCAATACCAACAAGGCCTTGATTCCTTTCAAGGATGGTCTTATTAGCGCTCCTGATGTGGAGCCCGACTGCGCTTCTCTGGGGCTGGTCGGGGGGTCGCATTTCTTTGTACCAAGAAGCCTGGCTAAATATCACCCAAGACAAGTGGGTACAAAGAGTTGTTACCAGAGGCTGTATCATACCCTTTTCCCTATCACCGTTTGTTCCCAAAAGGATCCCAAATGTACCACCCAACCACAGGGATCAGGCAACTGTGGAGATCAACAAGTTGCTCTTAAAAAGAGTCATCCAGCCCATCCCAGCAACCCAGATGGGATCCGGAACTTACTCTAGGTTCATTTTAGTTCCAAAACGAACCAGAGATTGGAGTCCAATATTGGACCACAGCAGATTGAACGATTCAGTGAAGAAGGACAAGTTTCAGATGGTAACACTGCAGTCTATACTTCTGTTAGGGAAAGACTTTTGGATGTGCTCTCTGGATCTTCAGGGTGCCTACTACCACATAAAAATGGACAAGGCATCCAGAAGCCATCTACGCTTCCAGCTGGAAGCCAGTCACTATCAGTTTAGCACTCTGCCCTTTGGTCTCACCACAGCCCCCAGGGTGTTCACCAAATGCATGGCAGTAGTGACAGCTCACCTGAGACGTCAGGGATTCCAGGTGTTTCTGTATTTGGATGACTGGCTCCTGACCGCCCCCCACCGGGCATCTACTCCTCCAAAACAGGGACGCCACGACTCAGCTTTGTGTTCAGTTAGGGATCTCCATAAATTGGAAAAAATCTGCATTATTGCCCTCTCAATCTGTGATTTTTATAGGCCCAGAGGTAGACACAGTGAACATGACAGCTCGTCTCCCCAACGAAAGGGCACAGAACTTAATCTCCCAAGTTCAGTGTTTTCTTCTATTGCGAAAAGTCAAAGCGAAGTGGATTCTTCAGCTCCTCGGGACTATGGCTTCCACAATGCTATTAGTACCTTTAACCAGGTTGCACATGAGAATTCTCCAGTGGCTTCTGTCTTCCCCAATGGTCCTTCCAATATCTTTCACTGAGTCATCCTATCCTGCTGACTGAATCATGCAAGAAGGACCTTCTTTGGTGGATAGTTCCCAATCAACTGATCACGGGTGCCCCCTTTGTTCTGGCCCAACCCGTTGCCACTGTGACCACGGATGCCTCCCAGATCAGGTGGGGGGGCATTATCTCAGCAGGACTGTCCAAGGCACGTGGCAAGAACACAAGGCTCATCTGCATATCAGTGTTCTGGAGATGAGGGCGGTGCTTCTGGCATTGCAAGCACTTCAAGACATTCTTCCTCTAGGGGCAATTGCGATACAATCAGACAACATGTCGGTGGTTTGGTATATCAACAAACCGTGCGGTACCAGATCTTACCCACTCTGTCGAGAGGCCATGCGAGTTTGGGAATGGGCGATTTTCTTCCCAGCGCTTTCTGGTTGCAATGCACATTCCAAGGCCGACCAACGTGATGGCCGACAAGCTCAGCCAGACAATCCTAATGCCTCACGAGTGGTCTCTGAAACGGGAAACAGTGCATCAGATTTTCCGGAAATGGGGACAGCCTTGCTGCGACCTTTTTGCCAACCCAGTTAATACCAAATGCAGCAGCTATTTTCCCTCATCCCCCCCTCCAGGGGAGACTCCCAGAGATGCTGTGGCTCACGATTGGCCCATGGGACTTCTGTATGCCTTTCCTCCAATCCCTCTCATTTCCAAAGTGATTCAGAAAGCCAGTCGGCTGGGAAGCAAGTTGATCCTCATTGCTCCGTACTGGCTTCGTTAGGTCTGGTTCCCCTTCCTCGAGCCTCTCCTCCTGGATGATCCTTGGATTCTGGACCCAGCTCCAGCTCTATTGACTCACATGTCTGGTTCGCTACACCCCTCAATCCACACTCTCTCAAATTGACAGCGTGGCTGCTCCAGTTTCATCCCTAGTCAGACTTCATGATGTATCATCCTCAGTGTCACATATTCTTATGTCCTCCCATAAACCCTCAACTAGTAGGCTGTATGGCAGTAAATGGAAAAGATTTTCTATTTGGGCACAGAGAATGAATGTAGATCCATACACTGCTTCTATCCCTGTGATTCTGGATTTTCTTTCTGAGCTTTTTCAGCAAGGATCTGCCGCTGCCAGTATCGTAGTCCAATTGGCGACGATTTCTCATTTTCACTTAGGTTTTCCAGATACCGATTTAATGTCTCATAAGCTGTGCAAGACCTTTTTGAAAGGGGCCACTCTAGTGAGACCAACTCTGCAAGAACCAGTGGCTTCTTGGGATTTAAAATTTTGTGTTGTCCAAATTGGCATCTTCCCCTTTGAACTTTCCCACTCATCTTCTCTAAAATTTTTGTTTTGGAAGACCTTGTTTTTGGTAGCTATCACATCAGCTAGACGGGTGTCTGAGCTACAGGCCTTGTCTATTAAGCCACCGTATTTGATTTTTCACAAAGACATGGTGTCATTGCGTACTAATCCCTCCTTTGTCCTCAAAGTTTGTTTTAATGCTACCTTAAACCAATCAATAGAACTCCCAGTTTTCTTCCCTAACCACTGTAATGCAGCTGAGTACCATTTTCATCAGCTAGATGTTCATAGACAACTATGTTTTTATCTACAGCGGACTAAGGTTTTCAGGAAATCAGATCCATTATTCATTTCCTTTTCTGACTCTAGATTGGGCTTACCAGTTTCTAAAGTGACACTATCTAATTGGATTTCCAGTGGTATAGCCTTTATCTATAGCTCGTGCAGGATCAAGGCTCATTCTACCAGGTCACTGTCTAGCTCTGCAGCCTTTCAAGCCAGGGTACCACTTGATAATATTTGTGCAGCAGCAACGTGGGCTACTCTTCACACTTTTATTACACGCTACAAATTGGATTTGGCATCCAGGGTTAGAGCATCCTTTGACTCCACAGTGCTTAAGAGTATTTTCCAATGAGCCACCCAAGAATAAGGCGCTAGAGATGCTGTCCCATATGTAAACATGAAGGTGAGATCGGACTACCTAACATGAAGAAGTTATTTACTCACCATAACGTTCCATGTTGGTAGTCCATCTCACCCTTCATTTTTACCAACCCGCCCTCCTGCCTCCATCCTGGAAGATCTGGAAGTAATAATTTGGTTGCCCTTGGTTGGAGACTCTTTAGTATTGGTTGTTTTTATGGTTGTTATTCTAGTGAGCAGCAAACAAGATCTGGGGATTGTACTGGTGCACCATGGGATACCTGCTTAGCCATGAGCCAACCAGAAGTCTTCGAGCTTGTAAATCAGCTGAGTCGGAGCCGAGGATCGGCTCCGAACCCATTTGTAAAAATGAAGGGTGAGATGGACTACCAACATGGAACGTTATGGTGAGTACATAACTTCTTTTTCTCATGTGTTTACAGTTCCAAATGCAGTGGGTTTTTTGCCCTTATCCCCTTGGGGGGTTGTAGAGGAATGCTCTGATTCACAGTTGCCACCCTGCTGGACTCCTTTATACCTGCCCTCAAACACCACTCGTATCAAAGTTTTTACAGGAAGCTTAACAAGTGAAGAGCAAGGTGACCCTCATTTCCCCATTCTGACCTCAAAGTGTGGTTCCCTTTCCTCTGCTCTCATCTGATATACCCACCTTGGGTTTTGGATCCCCTTCTGGATTTTCTCTTTCACCTGGACATAGAGTCCCTCAAACTGACCACATGGTTTCTCCACTTTCAGTGATGCCTAGACAGTCCAGACTTTTTCCCCCAGGTTTTACTCACCCTTACTTCTTTGCAAAACGTCTCCACTAGTCAGATATACAAGAGCAAATGGAAACAATTCTCTATCTGCGCTGACTAGGGAAATCTAGACCCCTTTTCAGCTCCCATTCCAGCAGTTTTAGAATTTCTAGCTTCCTTTTTTCTTAATGGAGCAAGTTACTTTATAATCAAAGTACAGCTTACTGCAGTCTCCAGTTTTCATGCAGACAAAGATCATTTGTCATGGCCTCTCCAAGGGTTGTGCAAAGCCTTCCTTAGAGGTATGTTTTTGCTCAAGCCATCATCAAGGACCCTACTCCTCATTGAGACTTGACAATTCTTCTCCAGGCCTTAACTCAGTTTCCCTTTGAACCCACAGCAAAGGTTGATTTTAAAATGTTTGTCCTGGAAAATCATTTTTCTAGTTGCCGTTACATTTGCTAGAAGAGTTTCAGAGCTTCAGGCTTTATCTTGCTAGTCACCTTATATCATTTTTCTTAAAGAGGGGGTTTCTGTTCACACCAGTCTGTTCTTTCTTACAAAAGTAGCTTCCGATTTCATCCATAACCAGTCCATTAATTTTACCACCGTTTTCCCAAAATTCTCCAGTAAAAGGAAATATATGCTTCATTTATTGGGTGTACACGGGCAGCTGATATCTCCACAGAACAAAAGTTGGCAGGAAATCGGACTGTTTATTTAATTTTCAAAAAGCTAAGTCGGGACAGTTAGTGTTTAAAGTTACATTAGTACGATGGCTCACTGAATGTATTTTGCATGTTTATAAACACAAAGGTCTGTCTTTACCAAGACCACCAAAAGCTCATTCCACTAGGCCAGTCTTCACTTCTGCCTTCTTATCTAGAACTTCTGCAGATGATTTTTGTGCTGCTGCTACTTGGCCCAATGTTCATACTTTCATAGCTCATTAAATGTTAGATGTACTTTCTAGGAACAGGGCAGCATTTGGTTCTGTCTTACTCCAAAATATCCTTCCATGAGACCACCTGGGTTGATACTAGCTGGGGACTGTGTCCCAAAGGTTGAAGAATGGATGAAAACGACAAAATTAGATACAAAATTTATGTACTCACCATAACGATGCATCTATGTTGTCCGTTGTTGTCTTTCCTTAACCTACCCCTCCTCCTTTTCTCTTCCTCTGGAAGAAAATATCCATATGGTCTCTTGTTATGACCTGGAGGAATTTCCTCTGGTCTTTCCCTCTCTTGGCTCCAGATACCTTTCCTATCGTGTTTCTAGACATTTATCGAATTGTTTCCTTTGTATATGTTGATATCAAGGGGACAAACTCGATCTGAGGTAATCTGGGGCTTGAGAGAGAGGATTGAGGGTAAGGGGAGGAGCTGAGCTAGAGATCCAAAGTCTGAGAAGTGGTCAAAGTCTGATTCAAAATCCTAAAGTTGAAGAAAGATGAAAACAGACAACACAGATGCATCGTTGAATACATAGCTTTTGTTTATTGTATAATTACAATAAATGCAAATGTACTCTGTTCTCTAAAATGTCATTCTTGCTTCTTAAAGAGCTAAGCACTCAGCATTAAAGTAATAAAAATAAAGGAAAAAATAATTGACCAAAATGAAACATAATTTTTGATATACTTTTATAGAAGACAGACTGTTTTTTTATTGGTGCATGTATATACTGACATATGTATGGTAAGACACAACAGTGGCATTATGTACTTGACAGAAGTTCTGTTTTTCAGTAGACACTACTTTGTTGCATGTTTAAGATTATTTGCTTATACTGTGAATGTTTACATAATACGTTGCTCATTGTCTAAGTGCAGCAGAACAAGGTGAAGCACAAATAATAAATATTAACATACATCCATGGGCTGAAAGGTACATAGTTTTCAGGGCTGTGCCTCAGATAATCTGTGTGTGTGTGTGTGTGTGTGTGTGTGTGTGTGTGTGTGTGTGTGTGTGTGTGTGTGTGTGTGTGTGTGTGTGTTTATTTGTATAATATGCATGTTACACAGTCTGTTGTGTTCATTTCATTGTTTGACTGGCTGCTGCAGTTAACAGCTTCCAGGCACCTTTTAGACTCTGTTAAGCTCCACAGTTTATCCCTTGCTTGCATAATGCACCTTAATTCCCTTTACTGTCAAGATATCACTTGCTGCTTGATGCTTCAGCATCTCCACAGATGTTCCCTGTCTTGCTTTTTTGAGTTTATTCCAATTATATTCTCATTGTTAGAGTATGTTTGTAAGGATTTTATACGACTTGAAATTATAGGATAGTCTCTTTTATGTTTGTCAGTTTATTGGTGTATTAGCCTTTTTTGGCTTTGTGTACTCCTCTTGCACTGTTGTGTTGCTTTGGCAAAGTTTGCTTCTGTATCTATTAAGAGTACCTTTTTCAGTTTTGAATTTCCAAATTTATGATTTCAGAGTTAGTGATTTAGTGGTTAAATTTGCTAGCACTTTTGAAAGGATTTAGTTTGCTATTAGATGTCACATTTGCTGGGGTTTTAGGTAGAATTTAGCACCTGAGATTTGGAAACAGTATTGATTTCTTGTTGGTTGTGGTTTCTGTAGACAAAACAGAGATAGGAAAAACGGTGTCCGTTTTTCTCAAATGTGTTAAATGTGACCATAGAATCACTCATAGAGACTTAGGTTTGCATGGTGGCTTGGGTATGGAGTATTTTGACTCCCCTTGTGATATTTGCCAGCATTTTAGCTCCAGGACTTGCAGACTTGGCCCCGAAGCAGAACAGAAAAGAGAAGGGTAGAGTGCTCCTCTCCCAAAGTTTGCCCTTCTAAGCACTTAGGTCATCCTTCATCTCCCCTTGACCCGACCAGATCTGAGATGGGATTATGTAGCTACTTCATCTGTATCTTGGAGGCTTATTTAGTCCCAGAACCCCTAGAAAGAGAGCTGAGTTTTTTCATTGGAGTGTGAACTCACTTGGTACATTGTCTAGTCCCCTCCTCTCTGCTTTATTTAGATCCTCTAGGTCTCTTGACTGCTTCTTTTTGAGATTTGATTTGGACAAGATGATGATAGAGCTGATAAAAGCTGAAATTGAACTGGGTGTCCTCTCTCCTCCCTTCATCTCAGAATCTGCAACACAAGGTTCTTTTCCCCTCAACTTCTGTTGCTCCTTCCCAATCCCCAGTTTTGAAACTGGATGTGTTAGAGCAGGTTCTCTAGCCACCAACTCCTGCACTGGACCAGCACAAGGATGTTGTACCAGTACCGCCTTCCTATCAGTTGATGACTTTGAAACTGCTGACAGTCAGTAGTGTGAAGGTACTTGATGCTGACTTGTTGGCACAGATGTGAACACTAACCCCCTTGACACCATCCGTTGCTGCTGGTGTCAGGCCTGTTAACTGTATTCAACACACACACACAGGAGTCAGCACTCAGACATTTTCTAACTCGAAGACTTTGTAGAGGAGCCAGCAGATGAATCAACACTACTCCCTAGTGTCACCCAAAGATTTTGATGGCTTGGCTCCATCTTCACCCCAATTAGGCAGGGGAGTGGAAAGCTGGCTGGAGTTTTTTTCCTCCCATTAGGACTCAATATCTGAGCATGTGCTTAGGAAGAGTAAATACAAAGGAAGTACTTGGAGTCTTTTGAGGGAAAGAGTTACAGCAGTTGAGTCGGCCAAAAGTGCCTTATTCCAGTCTTTGTCTATTGGCCCACTGAACCAATCTGTCCTGAAGAGGAAATCCTGTAGGAGGTTTTTCATTCTGCCCATTCAATTTCTCGTGGGATTCCCCTGCAGACAAGTTTTTGTTTTTGTTATTGCAGAGGGCATGTAGAGAACCAGTGCAGATGAGCCTATTCCATGGATTAGGAAAAAATCATTGGGCTTCCCAAGGTCCAGCAACATTGGAGTAAGGCACTTTTGCCTGACTTTGTTGTAGCATTAGCCCTCCAAAAAAAGAGCCCTCCCTTGAGCAAAGTTCAGCAAACCGCATACTTGGTAGTCCCTGACCATAACTCACTCCAGGAAGTACATTTACATGTTCAACATCTTTACTATAATGGCCTTAAATTACTTGATGCATATGGTGAGATTTATTGTTGTCTACCAAAGAAAACAATAAAAATGCTGAACAAGTTGGCCCATGAGAAACTGCAGCATATGCTGATTTCCTTGTTGCCGACCTAAAGGACCATATCTTTGCTGTCTGTGTATCGTATGTAATTCAGCAGATGGATGCTACACACTGCTGGTAAGGGAGTAACGCATGATGCTGGAAGAGCCAAAGTCACATGTGGTTTCAGCATTGCTCATTTCTGGGAAAACTTCAGGGTGTCGTTTGTTAATGCCCTCTGTGATGGCTACTGTTTGTTTAGACCAAAAGTGAAAGAAAAGCTGCTTAAAAGCAAGCAAGGGGGAAAATGCATGCTGCTGGTGTGCAAAGATCTCCACTCCACAGACGGCATTTTCTTGCAATCAAAGGAGTTTGAGGAAGTCTCAAATATCCAGGTTTGTGCAGCAGTTTTCCCAAAGAAAACCATCAAGGATTTGTTTGGTATCGAAACAGATGTTATCCTAATTGCAGAGGTGACCCACAGAACCACGATTTCCATATTTTCCTGTGGGAAAGCACCCCAAGAATCCCTGAAGACCTGTCCAGCTATCCCCCTCTGGAGGCAGTCGGGGATCACTTGAATTGGCATCTGCCTGCATGCCAGGTCATCAAATAGAACAAGTAGATCCAGAGCATAGTATTCAGAGACTATCACTTCCCAAGCTGACCTTCTTCCCCTTACAGAATGCCACATCTTATCAAAGGGAGGTAGCCAAAAGAATAGTAATACTTAGAGGACAGAGTAATCTAAGAAGTACTGTCAGAGTGGAGAGGCTCCCAGGCTATATTCCAAGTTCCTTTTAGCTTCCAGAAAAAGAGGCCTCAGTGGTCTAAAGCAATGTCAGATAAAAGAAATTCTGGATAGTCGGTATTTAGTCAGGCTTCCTGTGCTTACACAAAGGAGACTGGATGTGCTTTTTAAATTTCCAAGAGACATGTAAGGAGCACCTACAGCAGAGATTCCTGTGCTTTAGGATAGGTGACAGACACTTCTTGTTCAGGGGCAAGGTGTTCACAGGGTGTCCCTAACCACTGGACTGCGGACCGGTATCAAGCTGTCAGGCATGGAGTGAAACGAAAAAGTGAATGTGTGTCCAAGTATGTTTGTGTCTGGTTAAATGCGTCCATGAAAGTAGAAACGTGTGTGTGTGAGATTGGGAGAGCGAGAGCGATGTGTGAGTGAATGCATGTATGAATGAGGAAGTGACTGTGTGCATAACAGACTGGGAGAAAGTGAGAGCAATGTGTGAGTGAATGTGTGCATGAAATCGGAAGAGACTGTATGTGTGGGTAGGTGTGAGTGAGAGGGAGAGTGATTCCTGGCAGCAGCAATGAGGTTTGCATACCTCTCGACCATACCCCTCAATCTCTTGCACAATAAATCTGGACACATACCAGTCAACCTCTTAGATCAAGAAATCTGGACAAAGCCAAAAATAATGGGGGACAAAGGACCAGAAATAGGGACACTTTTAAGTACCGCTCTTACAAACTTAGAAAGTAGATAAAAGTACAGGTTCTGCATTAGCATGAATTTTTGAAGGGTATGAAGTATGAAAATCTGTCATTATTTTCTGTCTTTATACCTGAATGATCGGTCAGTGATTTGCCAGAAAAAAACAATTTTGAGAAACGAACCAAAAATATGAGGCAAAAATTTGGACAGTCTAAAAAAAATACGTACAGTTGAGAGCTATGCTGGACAGAGCCAAATAATAGGGATAGATTTTAAATATTGCTCTTATAAACTTAGTCAGTAAGGTTGCCATTAGATTTGTATACCTCTCAACCATGGTAGATCAATGTTATGCTGTTAAGCAGAATGTATGCCTTGTTTTTTTTTTTTTTTTTTTTTTGGTAATTATTGCTAACTGTCTTTTTATTGTATTTTGTTGTATTTTGGAGCTTTTCTGCCTGGGTCATGGCTGAAAATGGACTTCTAGTCCAGTTGGGCCTCCCATTTAAACAAATGTCAAATAAATCAGTAAATAAATATTATACACTTTATTATGCCTGTGCGATGGCCGGTCTGTGGAAAATTGTCTTACATGAAACCAGTCTTTGGTGCAAAAAGTGTGGCGACCGCCGCTGTACAGCATAGGTTTGGCTGAGAGGAACTAAAGATCTGTGGAGCCGTCCGTTGTGTCTTTTGGTTTCTTCTGGCTTTGGTCGGCTTAGTGGGTTAGGATCATGAGGGCTCTGCTGAATGTATCCGGACCTGTCTTGGCGTTTCGCCCGCCTCACTTTTCCCCTAACTGGAAGACTTGCTGCTGGCACTTAAAACAAGAACCTCATGTACAAGGTGAATTACTGTAGCAGAGGCAGAGATCTGTAGCTTGGGAACATCTTAAAGCTGCTGCGAGAGCATGCAGCTTGGCTAGTCCTGCCTTTGAAGTAGATGGATGGATGTGGAATGAAGAGGTAGCGTTATGGTATATACATGTATGCAATATATGTGGATGTGTGCGCGTGCATGTATATGTATGTATTTCTTATATATGCACACACACAGTGCAATGAAAAAGTATTTTCCCCCTCCTTATTTCTTATTTTTTTGCATGTTTGTCACACTTAAATCTTTCAGATCATCAAACAAATGTAAATATTTGACAAAGATAACCCAGGTAAACACAAAATGCAGTTTTTAAGTGATGATTTTATTTGAGGAAAAAAAATCTTTCCAAACCTACATGGCCCTATGTGAAAAAGTAATTGCCCCCTCAACCTAATAACTGGTTGTGCCACCCTTAGCAGCAACAACTGCAAGAAAGCATTTGTGATAACTGGCAATGAGTCTTCCACATCTCTGTTGAAGAATTTTGGTCCACTCTTCTTTGCAGAATTGTTTTAATTCAGCCATATTGGTGGGTTTCTGAGCATGAACCACCTTTTTAAGGTCATGCCACAGAATCTCAATTGGAATTCAAGTCCGGACTTTGACTAGGCCACTCCAGAACCTTCATTTTGTTTTTTTTAAGCCATTCAGAGGTGGACTTGCTGGTGTGTTTTGAATCATTGTCCTGCTGCAGAACCCAAGTGCGCTTCAGCTTGAGGTCACGAACTGATGGCCGGACATTTTCCTTCAAGATTTTTTTGGGAGAGAGCAGAGTTCATGGTTCCATCAATTACAGCAAGTCGTCCAGGTCTAGAAGCAGCAAAGCAGCCCCAGACCATCACATTACCACCACGTTTGACTTGTTGGCATGATGTTCTTTTTCTGAAATGCTGAGTTAATTTTATGCCAGATGTAACGGGACGCACACCTTCTAAAAAGTTCAACTTTTGTTTCATCAGTCCACAGAATATTTTCCCAAACGTTTTGGGGATCATCAAGATGTTTTTCGGCAAAAGTGAGGTGAGCCTTTATGTTCTTTTTGGTCAGCAGTGGTTTTCGCCTTGGAACTCTGCCATGCATGCCATTTTTGCTTAGTCTCTTTTTTATGGTTTAGTCAAGAACACTGACCTTAACTGAGGCAAGTGATGCCTGCAGTTCTTTAGATGTTGTTCTGGGTTCTTTTGTGACCTCTTGGATGAGTCGTCGCTGCGCTCTTGGGGTAATTTTTGTAGGCCAGCCACTCCTGGGAAGGTTCACCACTGTCCCTTGTTTTCTCCATTTGTGGATAATGGCTCTCACTGTGGTTTGCTGGAGTCCCAAAGCTTTAGAAATGGCTTTGTAACCTTTTCCAGACTGATAGATGTTAGTTACTTTGTTTCTCATCTGTTCTGGAATTTCTTTAGATCACGGCATGATGTCTTCCTTTTTGGGATCTTTTAGCCTACTTCACTTTGTCTGACAGGTTCTGTTTATGTGATCTCTTGATTCAACAGGGTTGGCAGTAATCAGGCCTGGGTATGGCTTGTGAAATTGAACTCTGCTTTCCCAAAAATGTGATTAACCACAGTTACTTAATATTTAATAAGGGGGGCAATGGTTTGTCCATTAATTTGCCAAAGGTTTTGGGGACACCATGCAGCCCCAGAGGAAGGGCAGTATACTGGAATAAGCCCTTTGTTGTATTTTAAAGTAAGCTGATTTTTCTCTGCCCTCAGTTGCAAGAGGGATTTACCAGTGCTCTTAGGTCTAAGATTGTTCAGAATCTTATCTTCTCCAACCTTTGTGCTAGTTTTTCAACCTTGGGCATTATGTAGCTATCCAATTTCAGAATGCTGTTCAGCTTCCGAAAATCATTATGGAATCTAACTGTTCAATCAGGCTTTGAGACTAACACTATGGGGCTGTTCCACTCTGTTTCTGACTCCTTTATCATGCCCATCTAAAGGTTTTTTTTTCTCAAAATGTTTTTATTCATTTTGTAACACAATAACTTGACAGTATAATAACAAGAAAAAAAACATATACAATGTCTGTAACAATTAAAAAAGCAATATACATAGAACACTTAAGATTTCTCTAACAGATTAGACAGTTTTGTCCAAACAATTAAATGATGAGTTATGTTGTTAGTCCTTGCTTTTATAGTAGCAATCTCATTCTTACAAATGTATTTCACAAGATGAATAAATTCAACTTGAAAGACAGGAGTAGATTGAGATTTCCAATTTTTAGTAACAATTTTCCTTGCTATAGAGAGGATAGACCACAGTAAAAAATGTTTGTTTTTTAGGAATGACTTCAGGAATATTGGAAAGGATAAGGGAGTCAGAAATTGTACAGTTGTCATTCCATAGAGCTTTACAAACATATTTAAAGTCTAACCAAAATGGTGAAATTATTTTGCAGTTAACAACCATATAAATCCAGTCAGCATCAGGGTGTCCACATCTCCAGCATTTCATTTTATCTTTCTTGTACGTTATTGCTAGTCTATGTGGGGTGAAAAAACATCCATGTAAAAATTTCCATGTGTACTCATAGTAACAAATAATTGTTAGGATTAATCAATTCATCTTGGTCTGTTTGGATAAAAAAAATTAAGAAATTGTATACAGCTTCATGTTCTTAGTTCGTGCATGCATAGTATATTAAACTGTATTTTCTAAGGGTCTTTTTTGAACTTCCCTTTTTACTGCCTTTCTCTGAGGCTCTGACATTCCGTAAAATGTCAAGTTGGCCTTTACTCCTGGGGAGGTTTTATTATAGTGCTTAGTCAGGTTTGTTCTGCCCATTACCTCTGAAAATCCATTCCTTAACGGGAACATTCTTCTCTCGCCCTCTCTTTTGTATCTTGGTATGTTTACCAGCATTACAGGAATAGGGTCAGTTTTTTTCCCACCAGATCTATCCATTTCTGCCACTACAGTAAAGACAGATGTTTGTACTTTATTGCATGATTTCAGGACATTGATGTGGTAAATCTGTTAAGGCCTTCACTTTCAGTTTGTTTGACCTTGTAGTTTACATCATTCAGTTTTCTCCTGTACCATGCCCTGCCAAAATGTTTCTGTATAGACTTCAGAAAAAAAGTATATGAGAATTTGGTATGGAAGATGTGAATTTAGTAGCAGAAACTCAAGACAGAATTTACATATTATTTCCAAAGGTATAGTAACTGAGCTAGATCGCATAGAAATTGTATCTCATAGGAGCATGTGTATTTAATTGAAAGCTTTGAAAGACATCCCATAACTGTTTCACCTTGTACACCACTAAAACTAAGATAGTGGTGCAGGGTAATAAAGTAAAAATGAGACAGACACTGATCTACTTATCTGTTAAAAAGAGATGAATTATAAGGAATTAGGGCATTGAAAATGATTTTAGAATTATTAGGGACGTTAGAAATTTCTTAAGAAGGGTTTGCAAGTAAGTGGGTTTAAGTGAAAATGGAATTTAAAAACATGGTAGTAGTAAGAGAGAAAGTCATGTGCGAAGGAAATAATTTGAATTATTTAGATGCAATGACAAAGCTTCATAGAGTTCATAGGTATTTATTAGGCATACATTCCAGGAGGAGACCATTTTAGGAACCTAGCCCAAGTTCTGAATTGGTCAGTTGTTTAACTTTAAAAGTTAACTAACTATTTCAAGGTTATGTAGTAGACAAATGAATACTAAGGGAATCAAACCCTATACTACAGTAATGGTTAAAGAATTGCATAAGAAGGGGAATTTGTTAGAGAACTAGAAGAGGAGCAACTGCAGATGATTGTTAGATTAACTGATGTTTTTGCTTGGGAGCAATTGGGGAACTGCCCCTGATCCAGGTAGGGTGTATGACTTTATAGAGGATGAGATGCCCCCGTCTCTGGCTAGCCCCTTCTCTACCAGCCTTGGAAGATGTTTATAAAGCTGCTTGCGTACACTAATATCGATTCCATTAGTCCCTAAAAAGGCTCAGAGAAAATATAGGGTCTCCTAGGATTCCTGGGCTATGACAGGTCTTTCATTTATTTTTTTTCTCATTTGACCGCTAAACCAGCTGTAGCCTCCTCAGATGTCAAAGGTGCCAGAAGCTGTTGAAGACTGGGGGGGGGTGGGGGGGGGGGGTGACAGGGGCACTTAGTCATCTAAAAAGGGCAATTTTTTTTTAAACTATTTACTACCACAATATAGATTCACTTGGAGGACATTTTAAGCTTAGCCAGTTTCCATGTTTGTGCTTGAATTAACATTTCCTGATTGGTTTTACCTATCCCATGGCTGATAATTGTATATTAGCCCTAGTGAGAATAAATGTGATCACACTATAGAAAATTCAAGACCTGTAAGGGATGCAGCATTTAGGAACTGCCTCAATCTATTAGTGGCATGAGGGGCAATCCTGGAGTACATTTTCTATTACCTATCCTTAGATACAAGTTGTATTTGAATATGGATAGGGATGAGCTTTGTTTTACTTCCTTGGATAGTCTGTTCTGGATATATATCCATCTCTCCACAACATTCAGTTTAGATACCTGGACTGAGTATTTCTGATGCCATTTGACTTGCTGATGTTCAGTAGGTCCATCTGCATTAGGTCAGAGGATGCCTTGTATGCCAGACACATCACCTCTAAGCAATTTGTAGGATATTGAGTATAGTGATAAATCTTTGAGGTGGTCCATGCAAGACCTATTGTTTAGGGCTTGTAACCTTTTAGTAAGGTATCTCTGTGGGTATTCTAATTGTTGCATGGGTCTGGACAGATACATGCCAAAGTGGGCATTATACAAAATGATTAACCTAATGAGGGCTTTTTAAAGGGGGACAATAACATCTCTAGCTCTAGTCCCAATCAATTTGTTTTTAAGCTGTGCAATATAGAAAGACTTTTATGACTCTGGGCACATGTTGGCCAAAAGTTAGGTCACTGTACACAAGTTCCCAAATGCCAAATAACTGGGTCATTTCGCAGGGGGCATTGTCAATTAGGCATTTCCCTGGAGTAGATTATTTCCCAAAGGATATGATAATGTATTTCTTGGAGTTTAGTTTCAATTCATGATTCTGGCAGCAGTTATTGTTTGGGACAAACCTTCCTGCATGATGGTTAAGTCATTTGGAGATTGAATAACTGCTAGCTTGCAGTCATCTCAAACGTAGTCGGCCAAAGCCCTTTAGTATTTTCTTTTACTTTTGAGATGTATATGCCAACTCCTGCATCCTGAGAACAAGCATACATGTATATGTTCTTTAATTCACCTTCCTGGTTTATATTAACCTGACTGTATTAAATTATATTCCTTGTATAAACGTACAACACCACTTGTTAGAATGTGTTTTAAATTTGTAGTTTGGAACAGTCTTCTAGTAAGCAATGAAACAAAATGTATGAACCAATAATAACAAAACTACCCATTTCAGAAAATTTCAACCATAAATGGCCACTCACAATTCTGCCATTACAATCCACCAATATCAGTAAGTATTCCAAATCTCTGCAGAAGTAAGTCATCTAAATAATTTCACATTAAAGGGATCTGTAACTAATGAAGAGGTTGCTGCTAGCAAACAACTTTATATTTCATTGTTTCATCTACAAATAAAGTGCTTGTTGCCCTTGAAGAGTAAATTGCCTATGCTACATTAAAAAATGATAAGCTAGTAATTTTCTAATGAGGAATGGATGGCGAACTGATGACGGGTTCGTAGTTACTAGTTAACTCCTCCAAAGGAGGACATTCATAGGACTGCAGCATCCACTTCTATTAAAGTACAACACAGTACAGTATCAACGATCCATCTGCATACTTTGGGAGTAGTACCAACAGCCTTCTGCATCAAAAGCAAGTATACTGCCTGTTGTGCTACCAACAATGCAAACTACTTAACATAAGTAGCATTAAACTTCTGATGTTCGTGTTTCACTGCTGCAGTCATTACACTTGGGTTATCCTGCCTTCAGGCGGTCCCGCAGTCGGCCAGAGTTCCAAAGTCTTGGCCCGGCATCAGTTGCAGTCGCCTCCTCCCTGACGTCAGTGGTATATAAGAAGCAGCCAACACCATTTTCTTTCGTCTTTCTTGCCGTGCGGTGCCCGAAGCAAAAGCAGTTCGCAAGTGCCGGTCGGCCGACTCCTGAGATATCAAATTCGATTTTCAGAACCGAAGTCTTCAATAAAGCTAAGTACCCCATTGGGGAAACTTTTTCTTGCCTCAGACCGATGTCAGTAAAAGTTAGTGATTGTATTTCTTGTGGGAAGCAAATACCTCATAAGGATTTTCATTCTTACTGTATTCT
Organism: Protopterus annectens; assembly: GCF_019279795.1. NCBI lineage: Eukaryota > Metazoa > Chordata > Ceratodontiformes > Protopteridae > Protopterus > Protopterus annectens. The sequence goes on along the minus strand of NC_056747.1, from coordinate 343,674,518 downwards.
ATGCCTAGGCCCAGATCACAATGTCACTAGTTGTTGGTTTTGTGCTAGATTTCATAAACGCACTATTAAACGTTGGTTTGATTTTGCTCGCCATTACTTTGGCCGAAGACTTAATTATACCATGCAGTCGGAACAACCAACGACCGGAATACACAAAAAACGCAAAGACAAGGATAAGGACAGGCATCTGAGGCCCAAAACTGACGATGAAGCCTCTTCTAGGCCAGTCACCGGTTCGCTGGTTCTCAGTGAGGCACTTTCACAGCCCCTGACACCCGCTACCTCAGAGCCACAGGCCGCTACCGACTCCCACGTGGAGGTGCCTAGGCCTCTGGATACTCAAGGTGTTGGGCCTACGGAGACTAACCCTTCAGATGGGTCCGGAGCCGCTGAGCAGGCGTCGGCTTCTCAGGGTGTTTTCAGACCTTCACAACTTACCACTGCAACTACAGCCAAGTCTAAAACCCCATTAAAGACTAAGAAGCAAGTACAGCATTCACCTGGACAGGCCTCTATGCCTAAAAAGCAGATGCTCAAAATGGCCGAAGACTTAATTACTCTGATCAGGGGTTCCCATCCCCCTCCTGATAAAAGGCCTAGGCAGGATACAGACTTTGATTCCTCTGACCAGGTTTCAATATATTCTGATTCCTCTTCAGACCAGGGATACTCTTTACCCCCCTATGAGGACTCTGATGCTGAAGAATCAATTCCTTCAGCCTCTCCTCCTGAGGATTATTCTTTTGGGGAAACTTTACATATCATGAGGGAGCATTTCCACTGGGAGGGCCAGGATTACTCAGAATCCAAGAAAAGGCTCAGAGACTTTCTTTTATTGCCTCAGCACAGGCCCCTTGCTCTTCCGCCAGTGTTGGATATTGTGGATGATGTGTTCTCTGAATCCAGTTTAAATCCAGATTCTTTACCCCCTGCTCCAGTCAAGCCAGACAGGTACTACAGAGTCCTGACTCTCTCAAATTTCTTTATAAAAACCCTGTTGCTGACAAACTATTTCCCAGGGTCCCAAAGGGGTAAAGGCTTCCACTGCTAAAAATCCAGTTGAGCATTAGACAGATGGGGGAAGAAAGTTTACACTTCTGCAACTTTAGCAGTGAGGGCTTTAAATTGCCAGTTTCACATGCTTAAATATCAACAATATTTACTGTCTCAGTTAAAACAGAAAATGAGTACAATTGCAGAACATCCTGACCATAAAGAAATGCAGGATTTATTGCATGCAGCTGAACAAGTGGGAAAGCATACTTTGCAATGTGGTTTTGATTCATTAGAGTTTTCTTGTAGAGCAGCAGTTACAGGATCTGTGATTCGAAAGCATGCTTGGTTAAAAGAACAAAGTTCACCAGATCATGTTAAGGCAAAATTATTGGATGCTCCTTTACAACAAGATATTTTATTTGGTGTTAAGGCAGAAGAGGTATTAAAGAAAATTGAGGATAAGGCAAAATCTATGCAAACAGTAAAGGATTTCTTACAGGTACAGCCACCTCGATTTTGCAGGAATTGGTCTACAAAAAATTGGTCCTTTCCAGTGTCAGACAGGCCCCAAAGAGGCAGATACAGGCGCCCAAGAGGCAGATCTCAGCCCCAAGGCTCTTACAGACCACGACAGTGGGGTGCTTCAACCTCAAAAGGAGGTGAAGACAAGTCACAACCTTACAGGAAACAGTCCCAATGACTTCCCCCTTCCAATGCCAAGCTCTTCCCTTTTGGCAGCTCCCTTAGGGGGGGAAACTAGCACTTTTTTCACAAAACTGGCAAGCAATCACCCAAGACAAATGGGTTCTGAATGTTGTGTCTCAAGGTTACAGGTTCCACTTTCACACTTTACCAAGGCTAAAAGGAATGCCAGACCTGCCACAAAATCAGTGGGCAGAGGCACAAAAGCAAATTTACAGCCCTCATGGACATGAGAGCTATTCAAAAAGTACCACAGCAGGAACAAGGACAAGGATTTTACTCAAGACTATTCCTGGTCCCCAGAAAGGACAAAGCCTGGAGACCCATACTAGACCTTTCTACTCTAAATACTTACCTGGATGTTCCGCAATTCAAAATGTTGACACTACAGCAGCTCCTTCCCATGTTTGGCAAGAAGGCTTGGCTTGTTACTTTGGACCTCAAAGAGGCATACCTGCATGTCCCTATCAGACAAAATTGCAGAAGATACCTCAGATTCATAGCTGGTTCAATGCACTATCAATTCTCTGCACTGCCCTTTGGCTTATCTACTGCACCCAGGGTCTTCACAAAGTGCCTGGCACCAGTAGTTACATTTTGCAGGCAAAAAGGAATTCAAATATATCCATACCTGGACGACTGCCTGATTCAAGCAGAGAGCAAGGACATTCTTCTAAAGCATCTGGCATTTGTAAAAAGGTTGCTAATTTGCCTAGGGTACACAGTAAATGAAAAGAAGCCAAAACTAGTGCCCTCACAAGAGATAATATTCCTGGGTGCCAGCTTAAATACAATGGCCCAGATGGCTCATCTCATGCCAGACAAACAAGGACAACTGACTCAGTATTTTCAATTGATGGCAACAAAGTCCCAATTCCCTGCAAGAAAAAATCTGCAGGCCTTGGGATTCATGACATCCTGCATACTACCAATTCCATATGCCAGACTGCATATGAGGAAATTACAATGGTACCTAAAAAGTGTTTGGACTCGACACTCTCACAGCTTGGAAACAGTAATACCACTAATTCCCTGCCTACAACAGGAGTTTCGATGGTGGGCACAGGCATGTCACCTCAACAACAACAAAGGTCAGCCTTTCACTCTTCCCACAGCCAGGCAGACTTTAACAACAGATGCTTTGGATTACGCCTTGGGAGCACACATGGCAGGAAAATGCATTCAGGGCAAGTGGACCACAGACCAAATGCATCTTTACATCAATCAAAAAGAGATGTTGGCTGTACAAAATGCCCTAACAGCTTTCAAGGACCTTCTGCATCCAGGACAATTATTATTAAAGACAGACAACACCACAGTAATGTGGTACATAAACAAGCAAGGGGGCACTCATTCTTACCCCCTGTGCAGACAAGCCATGACCTTGTGGAACACAGCACTAACCTATCAGGTTCATCTGCAAGCACAATTCCTGCCAGGAAAGAAAAATACTCTGGCAGACGACTTAAGCAGAAACATCATGGATCCTCACGAATGGAAATTAAATCCACAAGTCTTCAGCATGATAATACAAAAATGGGGGTGCCCGGACATAGATCTTTTTGCCTCCCCACTGAATTGCCAACTACAAAAATTCTGCACAAGGACTTACACACACAAGCATGGAAAGTGGATGCTCTTTCGTTCAGCTGGAAAAGTCTAAATGTTTCTGCCTTCCCACCACTGCCTCTCCTTTCAAAGGTACTTGTAAAAGCCAGACAAGAAAAAACACAGATGATCCTGATTGCTCCAGACTGGCCACGCCAGCATTGGTACCCAATATTAAAGAGATTAGCTCAAGGCCCACCTTGGATTTTGCTTCAAATTCCACACCTACTGACTCAACAAAACAATCCGATCCTGCACAGTCGGCTGAAAACCTTAAACCTGGCTGCATGGCAGATTCATTAGCCAAACAGACACCACCTCTCTCTAAAGCTGTTATAAATGTCCTTTTGGAGGCCAGGAGGCCTAGCACCAGGAACTCTTATTCAGAAAAGTGGAAGAGATTCTGTGCCTGGAACCAGGCTCAAAGCCTTGACCCTCTTGTCCCTAACATTCCTCAGATACTACAATACTTAACTGAGATGCTGGACAAAGGACTATCCTTCTCATCTCATTATGATCCATGCCTCTGCCATCTCGGCTCATTACAACACAGATCCTCCTATTTTCTCTCATCCATTGCTAAAGCAGTACCTCAGAGGGGCTAAAAACATAAGACCGCCCCGGAGAGCACCAACACATACTTGGGACCTCAATTTTGTCTTGGAAAAGCTCACTTTACCTCTTTTTGAGCCAGCCAATTCAGCAGAATTAAAATATGTATCATAGAAAACTGCTCTGCTTCTGGCAATAACCTCAGCACGAAGAGTCTCAGAACTACAGGCACTAATGGCAGTGGAGCCTTTCATCATTTTTCACCAAGACAGGGTTTCTTTAAGAACAAACCCTTCTTTTATGCCTAAGGTGGTATCCAGTGTGGCTCTTAACCAAACTATTCACTTGCCAGCTTTTTATCCAAATCCCCAGAATAAAGGGGTGAGACTTCTACACTCCTTGGACATAACACAGGCAATTACGCTTCTACTTGGACAAAACAAAAGTTTTTAGAAAAACTGAACAATTGTTTGGTATCATATGCTGCAGGATCACAGGGAAAGGCTGTTTCAAAGCAGACCATTTCAAAGTGGATAGACACTGTATCCGGTTCTGCTACACACAGCATGGAAAACCTGTACCATCTAACATTAGACCACATTCCACCAGGGCAACTGCCACTTCTACTGCCCGTCTTGGAGGAGTACCTACCAAAGACATTTTGGAAGCTGCAACTTGGAGTTCAGTGCACGCCTTTACCAAGCATTACCACTTGCCTCTTTACTCCAGATCCAGAGCTGGCTTTGCCACTGCAGTGCTGCAGGGCCTCATAGCCACACCAAATCCTTTATAGAACCAGCCACCCTGACTCAGCTTTGGGATTCAACCCAAGTGTAATGACTGCAGCAGTGAAACACGATGAACATAGTACAGTTTTGTACCTACCATAAATGTAGATGTTAGAGTGTCTTCACTGTTGCAGTCCTGGTTACCCTCCCGCCATTCCCTCTTTCTTAGCTGGGTCTTATCTATACCTTTCTACACTATACTACCTATGTGGTGTATTTGCTGGTTACTGAAGGTTTTGTTTTTACATTATTGTATGTTTTGTAAGCAATATGTATTGCTTATCTTTTTGGGGGCACCTGACATCTGGGGCAAGAAAAAACTGAAGAAAATGGCGTTGGCTGCTTCTTATATACCCCTGACGCACTGACGTCAGGGAGGAGGTGACAGCAACCGATGCCGAACCAAGACTTTGGAACTCTGGCCGACTGCGGGACAGTCTGCTGGCAGGATAACCCAAGTGTAATGACTGCAGCAGTGAAGACACTTGAACATCTACATTTATGGTAGGTACAAAACTGTACTTTCCCCTGAAGCTCTCGGTTCCTTGTAAAATCCACTTGACTATCAACTAAATCTCTCAACTTCGCAGCACAAGAAATCTGGAAAAAGCCAAAATTTATTTAGGGGGCAAAGGCCCAAAACCAGGGACATATTTTAAATATTGCTTGTATAGTCTTAGAAAGTTGCTAAACTAAAGTGTTTTGTGTTACCATGTGTTTCCTGAAAGACAGGAAGACTGAAACTTAGAGCTATCCTTATTTAGTGAATTCAGTTCTCACTGATTTGCCTGAAAAACACAAATTTTAAGAGGAACAGACCAAAAGTATGAGTCAAATATTCTGTGAAAATCTGGACAGTGGAGAGCTATGGACTCAACTCCCTGAATCACAAGTGGTGGTATGGGTAGAGAATTCAGGCTCTTGTTTGAGCCTGAGTAACACTAACCACCAGGTATACCTAACTGGGGCATTTTACTCACTCACCCATTCACTCACTCACCCATTCACTCACTCACCCATTCACTCACTCACCCATTCACTCACTCACCCATTCACTCACTCACCCATTCACTCACTCACTCACTCACTCACCCACTCACCCACTCACCCACTCACCCACTCACCCACTCACCCACTCACCCACTCACCCACTCACCCACTCACCCACTCACCCACTCACCCACTCACTCACCCTCACTGGAGCAGTGTAACTCCTGCAAGTAAAAGAACAAAACTCCCTTACTGGCATGGCTTTGGCTCTGGCAGCACCAACAGAACAGTGTCAGCATAACTCCTGTAACACTGAGCAATAAGAGAACACAAACAGCTTGTTTAGTTAGTTAAACCTCTGCACGCAAATCCACATTAGCGTGAAAACTCTACTTCATTAATTTTTAACGACAGGTCTTTCAGCTGTAAAAGTGGGGGGGAGCTTGCCCCCCCCCGGCTGTATGGTTCTGGCACCCATGCCAGTTGTCTGCTCAAATGAAAAGTCCTTGGCTTCATCTAATCCATTAGCCACTGATAAAGAGGGTAAATGGTTAGATCTTCAGGGTAAAAGGATATCTGTTTTTGGTAATCTAGCCTTTATAATGTTAATATCAGTATGTGGAATTATATTTTATAGTGTGTGTGTACGGTTAGATGATTTTGTGGAATTAACGTGCAGAGCAAAAGTCTTATAATAAATTAAAAACTGTTTTTAATTTGATACAGATTTTGAAACATTCTTTGAGAGGTGTGCTTGAATGTCCAGGTACAGTCTTGAGAAATGTTGTTTGTTCTGTTGCATTAAGACTGTATGCTTTGATTACATAATCAGAACTTCTCTGATGATTTAAAAGTCAAAATTTTGATTGCATCTTTAAGTTCTGAATTTGTGTTTAAGCCTTCTGTCACGCAGATTCTTGAGCAGTGGAATGGTAGAGACAAAGTAATGCATGGGATGTCTAGGATGTTTCATGTATCCCTGTTGTACGCCGCCCCAGTTCTTACCAATATCCAGGCCTCCACTCTAAACAAACTGCAACAGACTTACCATAAAATAGCCAGATTCATTACTAACTCCCCATACAACTCACACGACTGCATTTCTTTAAACTCTCCAATGGCTTGAACTTCCCCAGTTTCTGCTATCTTATCAATTTCATATGCTACATTCTATTCTTTATAAACCCTCCTTCTGTCCATCTCTATCTTCCTTAGTCTCCATCTACGACCCTCCGTACTTCTAACCAACAATTACTTGATATCTACCACCCAAAAAGGTCAGTAGGCAAACTACTCTACAAACACTCCCTTGCCCATGCTTGGAACAAACTTCCCCTTGACTTACGTTCAGTCTCCCACACCTCACACTTTAAAAATGAACTAAAAGCTTATTTTCTCAATTCCAGAACCTGCCCTTGCCATGACCCTACCTAGTCTTCCTTCCCTTTATGTACCCTCAAAAGGCTTTATGTACCCTCAAAAGGACCATACTTAGTACCTCATTACACCTCTCTCTCCAATGTGTCTACTATGCATTTGCACAATTTTATACAAACAAAAAATGTTAACTGTTGACCTATTGAACTATATCACTGTAAAATTGTTACTTAGCTTCTTTTTAATGCAACTTTAACTTTATGCATGTATCCCAACATATGTGAATTGTTTTGCTATAACTGCTGTTATATCAATATTGTTTAAAATTGTACTTGTTTTAAAATGTATTACTGGAGCTTTTCTCCTCGGGTCTCCACTGAAAATGGGCCACAAGCCCAGTTGGACAAACCCGGTTAACAAATGTCAATAAATAAATAAATTAAAGTTCTCCCCATACAAAGCATCATGGGACGGAACAAACAAAAAGCCCAGTCAAACAAAACCCATAGATCCAAAAGGAAATGGCAGGAGGATAATTCTTCAAAACCAAACAGGCGTTTCTTTCCAAAAAAGGATCAACTCCGACAAAGGAATGAGTATGCCGAGTCACAGAGCTCCCCAGCCCCCTCCTGCCCTTCTTCTCTTCCTCCTTCCCCTAACCTGTTTCTTAATCCAGCAGCCTGGCCACAGACTAGTACCAGACAGATGGGTTCTGAGAATAATTCGGAGAGAATACACTTGGCAGTGGATAGAAAATACTCTCCCTTTTAGGGGAATTCCCCTACACCCACTAGACCAGAAAGAGCAGTTTCCTCTAGTGCTCTATGATAGAAGCAGGGGTCATAGAACTAGTGCTTGCAATACACAAAGACAAAGGATTTTACTCCAGAATCTTTTTGATACCAAAAAATGAGCACTCCTGGATATCTGTCCTCAATTTATCCTTTCCAAACACCATGTAAAAGTTATGCAATTTAAAATGCTCACCTTACAGTTACTCTTAGCATTGCTTCCAGGCCACTGTTTCTTGGTGACTGTAGTCATTTATCCTATTCCTGTTGTTCCCAATTTCAGCACATTTTTGAAATTTACTGTGTCTGGCTTACACTATCAGCTTCTTACTTCACCCTTTAGGCTATCTACTGCACATTGAATGTTTGCAAAGTGTCTGGACACAGCAGTTGCCTATTGCAGAGTCTTAGGCATTCACATTTTTCCTTCTTTAAAATAATTGCTGACTTGTGCAGATCCTGTATCCGGGTGTTTGGAGTTCTTAGACAAGGTTGCATCCCTCCTTTCACTCCTGGGTTTCAAACTGAACCTTCAAAAGTCCTTTGTCACACACTCTGAATGAAATGTTTTTTTCTGGGGTGTTAAAAAGTAAAAAAAAGTTTTCCTTCCTGCCTGAAAAAAAGTTCTGACTTACCAGGGCATTTTCTTGGATGTCTGTTGTAGACATGGCCTCAACAAGAGATTTTTTTCAAAATTCTAGGCCTTGTTACATTAGTGATCCTCATCTTACAACTAGCCAGACTACACCTGAGAAAAAATCAATGGTGCTTGAAGAATTATTGGACCCAGCACTTTCATTCCTTGGATTTCTGTGTTCTGGTAGTGGGATTTGTGAAATGGGAACTGTAGTGGTGGAGGAATCAACTGTCTTTGAATCCAGAACTCCCTTTCTTGCTTTAGACCCCAGTCCAATCTGTCCACAATCTTTAAGATTTTGTGTGGAAAGCAGTGTCCATGGCAGTTAAAATGCAAGGCTTGTAGGGGTTCTCAGTACATGTCAAAGCACATAAAATGAAATAGATGTTGGCAGTGACTTGGTGCTCTGGTTTCCTCCCTTATTCCCAAGACATGTTGCAGGTGGATTGGACTCTCTAAATTGGCCTTGGGTGTTAGTATGTGCATGTGTGTGTGTGTGCCTTCTGAGGAAGGTTGGGTGTTGGGCCGGCATCTCAACAACATAAAACTCTACTGCCACTCATTCTGCGCACCAATGATCCCCTGTGGGGATGCCTAATGAGAGCAGCTGAAAGGAGAAGATGATGATGTTGCCAGTCATTCATGCTTTAAAAGTTCTTCACTTACCGACTCTGTGTCCTCTTGTAGTGTTCATAGACAACATTATTGTGGTGTGACATCTGAGCAAGAAGAGGGTTACAAAGTTGTATCCTCTTTGCTGGTTGGTAGGGTGTCCTGGGACATGGCTGTACAGCATCCTCTGACTCTTCAGGCCTGTTACACTTATCAGTGCAAAACACAGTGGCAGTCTAAGTAAATCCTGAACAGACCGTCACGAGCGGGAGCTCCATGCGGAGGTCTTACTGGACTGGATTCAGATGTGGAGAACACCTTAAATAGATCTGTTGGCCTCCTTTCAAAACAGACAACTGAAAAAATTCTGTTCAAGATAACCTTACACTGTCTGTCATCCAAGCATATCTGCAGAATTCCCAGGGTTGGGAACGTTCCTGTATGCTTTTTCACCCCTTCCAGTGATTTCCAAGGTATGTCTGAAAATTTGGAAAGGATTATCAAAGATCATTGTGATAATCCCTTTTACAACACACACTAAGTTATTCAAGGATAGAAGTGATTTTTTTACATCCATTATTTATGTGTCTTTCAATGAATAAGTTGTTGATTCTCGTTATACAGAATAATAAAGGCATTGAAAGTGTTTTTGTTTCTTTTTTTTGTCAAGAAGCAATGAAGTGCACAGCTTTTATAAAAATAGTATTTAAATTGCTAACACTAATTTTATTGAGTGACTTGTTCTGTTTTAATGAATGTTTGTACTTGCAAAGGAAGGTGGTATAGATGGGTAACCCCGTTGCTAATGCTATCTTGGTATTAGCTTTATTGGACTATGTTTTAGAACACACCAACTTATTTTTAGTGAATGTTTTGTTTTATAGAAGGTTTGTGGATATTTATTTTTAACTCTGATATGGTATGGAACATAATTTAGATGGTTTTGTATTGTATTCAAAAATAACTGCTTGCTTCCTAAATCTTAAGAAGGCAATCTCTGCAGTTAGTATCAACTTTCTGGACTTTAATATTACATGTCCAGATAAAACATTACATACTACCGTTTATTTTGTAGAGGAATGGAGAAATATGTACCTACCTAGAACAAGTATGCACCCCCACATATGTTTAGTAATATTAAGGTAGTAATGTTATGAATAAACACAGATAAAAGAAATATGGAGAAGCAGGTAAAGATTTTGATATTTTTTTCTCATGAAAACATGTGTTGAATTAATAAAAGAACAAAAGGATGTGGTTGTTACATTAAGTAATGAAGGGCTTCTGGCACATCCTAAAGAACTGGTGATGTAGTAAGCATAAAAGAGTTCTTGCACATACTATTTACTTAAATGCAGATACAAAATCACTTCAAGTAGTTGACATGGTACATCCTTAAAGGAACAGATTTTATAAATACTATCATAGAAAACAGCTGTTTGGGTATAGACATGCACGCAACATAAATGTGTTCCTACTATACTTGCACAAAAAAGGGGACACATTCATGTCATAGATGCATTTTCTGCAGGCTTATTTCAAGGGTAATTTATGTACACATGCAGCTACACAAAAGAGCTTTCATTTTGATACTTCCCACTTGTGCCACATACATTTAGCAAAGTGCAGACAGTATTCAACATTTTATATTGGTAAATCTAATAGAAAACTACAGGATAGAATATGTGATCGTATGTCTGAAATAAGCATTGATATTAATGTCTTATTTAATTGTGTAAAAAGTGCATCTCAAGTTCATTATTTGAATTTTTAATATTATCAATATTGTATGAGAATAAGAGGGTGGGAACATAGTTGTTCAAACAGAGAATGTGGAGTATTTGTGGCTGAATAAACTAAGAGAAGATTCAAGGCCAGGTTTAAATGGGCTTAACAGTGTTCAACCTGTTCTGAAATTCAGGCAGATGAAGTAAAGGTGACCAATGAGTAACTGTGTTTCAGGTCATGTAGTTTTGAAAGTTGTGAAAGCTCGTTAATAAAAATTTTTCCTTTGGTGGTGTGAGTTGGTCTTTTTGGATTTTTGAAACCCGCTTCCCGTTTGGCCAAAGCAAATGTAATTTTCCCTTTTAATGGAATTGGGGAATTACCACAAACTTCCACACAGACTGGATCTATTCACACAGTGTTAGGGGTGAATGGTACACCCCATCTTATAGCAAATGTAGCTGACAAGCTTAGATGATTATACTTTATATTATTACTTTATAATGGTTGTCCTCTTCTATTGTTTTCTGTTAATCCCACCATGGTAAACCTCTTCCAGGGAAGGTTAAAGCTGACTTTTCTAGGACCCTATCCTCTTCAGTGGCATATTGGGAAGGGGTGGACTCTAGAAGCATTCTAGGGGCAGCAACCTGATCCTCTGTTCATACCTTCACAAAGTACTACAAACTCGATTACTTTTCAAGGTCCAGAGCAGGCTTTGCTTAGGACCACTCTCCAGGGGCTCCTGGATCCTTATCCTTCCACCTCCCAGGTAAGGTAAGCTTTGGGAATCTACCCAAAATGCCTCAGAGGGCAGTGGGAATGATGCACATGGTAGAGCTATGTAAATCCTGCTTAACCTGTAACAGTACATGTTCGAATTCCATACTGCCTTAGTGGCTGCACCCACCTGCCATCACCCAGATTGTGAATAGTGAGGTGGGTTTCAACAACATTAATTTGGCTTTAGTTGGATTTGTTTTTTTATATGGTATTGTAATTGGCTGCATATTTACTCTTGCTAGAGGATTCTGACTTCAGGTACTTTCCTTTCTCTTATGGAAATGAAAAAGCCTGAACACTTCCTGTGGCAGCTGAATGTTTCCCTTTCAGGATGTGCTCACCCAATTAGCTGTCATTGAATGGAGGGGAGTCTGAGCTTTTAAAAGTTGGCCAGTACTGGGTACCTTGGCAGATAAACAAAAATGTCATAAACACCTACTGTTAAAGGTAAATGGAACTTGTGCAACTTTCACCTGTAGAGTAATGGGTTTAATGAGGACGATATATGCAGGGTCTGAGGCAAGAATTAAGAATATTAGGGCACCTCTCTAACAAATTCAGTTGAAGAACTGTGCAGGAATGTCTTCTTTCCCTTTATCTCCTTTATGTTTGGTGCTATTGTCTGAGAAAGTAATTGAATCACAAATTCAAAAATATAACTGGTGTGGTAGTCAAGAAGTTTAGCTGTATTTGTAGATATTATTTTTCTACTTGATTTTCCCAGAAAAAGTACATTTCAGTGTGGTGAACATTTTGAGACCATTTCAAGTATTTTGATATGTATATTAAAGATAAAAACGGCTTTTGCAGCAAAATGATTCCCTGTTGAAATGCAGGCACTTGAAATGCCAAGTTCTGACTAGCTGAAAAACACCAACACAAATTATAGAAGAAGAGTGAATCTCAGAGATTGATTTTGTCCATTTAATCTTATTTTTTGCAGGGGGGCAAGCCTCACACACCCCTTGAATGTATATATACCCATTCCAAGATACCTATTTTTTTTGGATATTCCCTTTTTCTCTGAAGTATGGCAGTCTTGGACTTTGAATGGCTGAAAGAACGGACTTGCATATACAATCTCCATGTTTCAGGACTCCTTTTAGCAGGTCTCAAGATTTCACATTATTACCCAGTTAAATATGCCTTCACCTGTGAATTAGTTCAGCGATAACTGTATTTACATGTACTTAAAATTAAGTTGTTAGGGGCATGGATTAAGAGGAATTCCATTATGGATTTGTGGGAAGAGACTAAACAAAAGATAATACAAAAACTGAGAAGCAGGAAGCTTTGTATTTTATATATGGATAATAAGATGCAAGTAGTGAAAATGTTTTAGTCAGTTTAGTGTTATATGCAGGTCGGGCATATTTTCATCAACCAGAGGAGAAGTTGTAGATGGTAATTAATAAACAGTTGAAGAAATTTTATTTGGGAAGGGAAGAGGTTAAGAGTTAAGTGGGATAAGTTAATTCTTTCAGTAGAACAAGGTGGCATAGGAATGCCTGATAGGAAGGGGTACTTAAGACCTGTATAGTTAAGGCTGATACATATAATTAAAGCAGGAGGTTGTAAGTAGAAGTTGAAAGGGATTATGATAAAATGGTGGGGTTTAAAAAGTAAGGAGTGAGTTGGATTCTAAATGCAGGTCCTTAAGAAGCATAATAACCATAAGACTATACATAAAGTAGCAGTAAGTATTCTAAGAACTAAACCAACACAGGACTGGAGAAAGAAGATTTTACCAATATGGATGACTGCAAGTAGGTCTTAGAGAAAATAGGCAAGAGGGGGGCAGGAATTTATTGGAAGAAATTAGTAAAGGAAGCAAGGTATTCAGAGCAATTAACTTTAAAGTCTAAGGCAATGGAATGAGATGAGGCTAAGCAGAAATTTGGACTGCAGATTAGACACAGTCTTCCCTACCAGGGATTGATAAGAGTACAGACAAAAAGAACGGGATACAGAAGGTGCTAAGTGAAAGATTATCTCTGGTAGAGTTTTTAGTTGTAGTTTAGAATAGAAGTTGCTAAGTGATAATTAGTAGGGCATATTCTTATTGATGGTGCAGTGGTGCAGCGGTTAGCGTTGTTGCATCACAGCAAGAAGTTCTGTTCAATTCAGGGCTGGGGTGCCTTCTGTGTGGAGTCTACATGTCTTCCCCGCATTCGTGTGTGTTTCCTTCAGGTGCTCCTGATGTTCATCGTGCATACAGCTGCAGTCAGGCGGGTCCTCGGTCGGCCAAATTCCAAAGTCTAGGTCCGGCGTCGGTTGTCATCGCTTCTTCCCTGACGTCAGTGCGACAGGGGTATAAAAGAACCAGCTGACGCCATTTTCTTCAGTCTTTCTTGCCGCGCGGTGCCCGAAGCAGAAGCAGTTCGCAAGTGCCGGTCGGCCAGCTCCTGAAATTACGAAAATTTTGCAACTGAAGTCTTCTTGAAAGCTAAGTACCCGTTAGAAACTTTTCTTGCCTCAGACCGATGTCAGACAAAGTTAATAATTGTATTTCATGTGGGAAGCAAATACCGCATAAGGATTTTCATTCCCTCTGCATTCCTTGCGTAGGCCCAGACCACGACGTCTCGGCCTGTCGTTTTTGTGCTACATTCAACAGACGCACCATTAAGTGTCGGGCGGAGTTCGCCCAACATTATTTTGGCAAAAAATTTAATTACATTATGTCGTCGGATTCTCCGACTCCAGTTTTGAGTAAAAGACGCAAAGATAAGGACTGACATACGAGGTCCGCGGCTTCTACCGACACCACGCCAAAGCCGATTACAGGTGGTCCAGTTCTCAGTGAGGCGCCTAATCAGCCCCTGACTACCGACAACACTTCATTGGCGGTGTCTACTGTACCCGAGGTCGCAGGCTCCTCGGCCCACACCCCGACTACCAATACCGAAGCCACTCTAGGCGGTGAAACTCAGTGTTTAGACAGGTCTGCCACCTCTCAAGGTGTCTTCAGGCCTTCCTCTTCTTTGTCCATCAAGGCTTTCACTAAGTCTAAAGCAGCCATGCATTCTAAGAGACAAGCTACACAGGGCCCTTCTCCAGGCCCCATGCCTAAAAAACAGATGCTTAAAATGGCTGAGGATTTGATTACTCTTATCAGGGGTTCTCAACCCCCCTCCCCCCCTGGACAAAAGGCCCAGAGTGGAGGAAGAATCCCCCTCCTCTGACCAGGCCTCCATTATTTCAGAGCACTCTGAACAGGAACAGTTATACTCACCTTTTGAAGATTCTGATGCAGAGGAGTCCATTCCCTCTGTCTCCCCCCCCCTGAGGATTACTCTTTTGGGGAAACCTTGCAATACCTTGAGGGAACACTTCCACTGGGAAGGCCAAGAGTACTCCGACTCCAAGAAATGGCTTAAGGATTTTCTCTTGCTCCCTCAGCACAGGCCTCTGGCTATACCTCCTGTCTTAGACATACTAGATGATGTGTATTCGGAGGCCTGCCTTAACCTAGACTCTTTACCTCCAGCCCCAGACAAGCCTGACTGGTACTACCGGGTTCCTGACTCACACCAATTCTTATTCAAAAGCCATGCGGCTGACCCAGAAACTATCTCACAGGGCCCCAAGGGAATTAAGGTCTCCACTGCTAAAAATCCATTACCTTCAGAGAGAGATTCCAGAGCTTTAGAAAGGTGGGGAAAAAAGGTATACACCTCGGCCACCTTAATCATGAGGGCATTAAACTGCCAGTTCCATATGTTAAAGTACCAACAGTTTCTGTTATCACAGTTGAGAAGCAAAGTGTCACAACCTGAACAACCAGACTTGAAGGAGTTGCAGGATTTGATGCATAGTGCAGAACAAGTGGGTAAACATACCTTGCAATGTGGTTTTGATGCTCTAGAGGCCTCGTGTAGAGCTGCTGTTACAGGATCAGTCATACGTAGACATGCCTGGCTCAAAGAGCAAACCTTACCAGATCATGTCAAAGCTAAATTACTAGATGCCCCTCTACAAAAAGATGTATTATTTGGTGTTAAAGCTGAGGAGGTATTAAAGAAAATCGAGGAAAAGGCTAAATCAATGCAAACAGTGAAAGATTTCCTACAGGTACAACCGCCACATTTCAGTAGAAATTGGCCTTCCAAAAATTGGTCCTTTCCAGCCACGGACAGACCCCAAAGAGGTAGATACAGGTGCCCGAGGGGCAGAGGGCAATCTCAAGGATCGTTTAGAGGCAGACAATGGCAAGCTCCTACACAAAGATGTGGTGAGGATAGTTCACAGCCATTCAGAAAGCAAACCCAATGACTTTCCCCTTTGCATGCCAAGCAAGGCTCAAATGGCAGCAC
Organism: Protopterus annectens; assembly: GCF_019279795.1. Taxonomy (NCBI): domain Eukaryota; kingdom Metazoa; phylum Chordata; order Ceratodontiformes; family Protopteridae; genus Protopterus; species Protopterus annectens. The sequence continues at coordinate 343,658,641 of NC_056747.1, read as the reverse complement.
CCTTAGGCGGAAAACTGGCATTATTTTTAAAAAATTGGCATATTGTCACAAAAGACAAATGGATCCTGGGTATTATAAACAGAGGCTACAGATTCCGTTTTCACACCCTTCCACAAATGAGAGGCATGCCAAACCTGCCACACAATCGAAGGGCAGAGGCACAAAGACAAATTTCAGATCTCATGGACATGAATGTTATTCAAGAGGTACCTACACAAGAACAAGGTCAAGGTTTTTATTCCAGGCTATTCCTGGTACCAAGGAAGGGAAAAGATTGGAGACCTATTTTGGACCTATCCATCCTAAACACATTTTTACTTGTGCCAAAATTCAAGATGCTCACATTACAGCAGCTTCTTCCCATGCTGGGCAAGGAGTCTTGGCTGGTAACATTGGACCTCAAGGAGGCATACCTGCATGTCCCAATCAGACAAGATTGCAGAAGATACCTCAGATTTCTTGCAGGTTCAACCCATTATCAATTCTCTGCATTGCCCTTTGGCTTATCTACTGCGCCCAGAGTATTCACAAAATGCCTGGCATCAGTAATTGCATACTGAAGACTTCAAGGGATACAAATATACCCATATTTGGACGACTGCCTGATCCAAGCGGACAGCAAGCACATACTTCTGAAACATCTGGCTTTTGTAATAATGTTGAATTCTCTGGGATACACAGTCAACAAAAATAAATCAAGGCTAATACCATCTCAAAAAATAATTTTCCTGGGTGCCAACTTGGACACAAACACCCAGATGGCCTACCTCATGCCAGAGAAACAGGGGCAACTAACTCAATACTTCAGAAAACTAGCAAATTTCACCAGGCTGACTGCAAGGAAAATCCTGCAGGCTCTGGGATTCGTGGCATCTTGCATCCTACTAATCCCATGTGCAAAGCTGCATATGAGGAAACTTCAATGGTACCTGAAAAACCTATGGTCTCAACACAGCCACAGTTTGGAAACAATAATACCACTGATTCCATGTCTTCAAAGGGAATTTCTGTGGTGGGCTCAAGCATGCCAAAGAAACACAGGTCTCCCATTCTGCAAGCCTCAAGCAAATCAAGTCATCACAACAGACGCCTCGGACTACGCCTGGGGGGCGCACATGACAGATCGGTGCATTCAGGGCAAATGGTCCCAAAAAAGAAAAGCACCTACACATCAATCAAAAGGAAATGCTAGCAGTAATAAATGCTATTATAGCTTTCAAAGACCTTCTACATCCAGGTCAACTATTGATAAGGACAGACAACAGCACAGTAATGTGGTACATAAACAAACAGGGAGGAACCCATTCATACCCCCTATGCAGGCTGGCCATGTCACTTTGGAACATGGCACTGGAATTACAAATCGAACTTCAAGCACAGTACTTGCCAGGCAAGGAAAACACGCTGGCAGACAACCTAAGCAGAAATATGACAGACCCACACGAATGGAAGTTGCACCCTCAAGTTTTTACAATGATAATTCAAGCATGGGGAAGGCCAGACATAGATCTCTTTGCCTCCCACAAAAATCACCAATTGACAAAATTCTGCTCAAGGACTTTTCATCCACAGGCCTGGAGAGTGGACGCTCTCTCTTTCAGTTGGACAACAATGACAGTTTATGCCTTTCCTCCTCTTCCTCTGCTGCCCAAAGTTCTATTAAAAACCAGAGCAGACAGACCAAAGATGATTCTCATTGCTCCAGACTGGCCAAGACAGCACTGGTACCCACTCCTGAGGAGCCTGACGCATTCCCCACCATGGACCCCACCTCTAATGCCTCTTCTTCTGACTCAGCACAGCTTCAAAACTCTTCACAGTCAGCTGAAAACACTCAATCTGGCCGCATGGAAGATTCCTTAACTTCACAACAGACCCTACTCTCCAAGGAGGTGCAGGATGTCATTTTGGAGGCCAGAAGGCCTTCTACTAGGAAAGCTTACTCCGCAAAATGGAAACTGTTTTGTGCCTGGAATGAGAAAAAGGGCCAGAATCCTGGAATACTGAATTTACCTCAAATATTACAGCATCTAGCCGAGCTGCTAAGCAGTGGACTTTCATTCTCCTCCATCAAAATCCATGCCTCAGCCATTTCTGCAGAATACAACACTGATCCTCCTTTATTCTCTCACCCCTTCTTAAGACAGTTCCTCAGAGGGGCTAAGAATCTAAAACCCCCAAGGAAACAACCAATACCTGCTTGGGACCTCAATTTCATTCTAGAAAAGCTGACCTTGCCTCCTTTTGAGCCAGCTGCTTCAACAGATTTGCAGTATTTGTCCTGGCTATCACCTCAGCTCGCAGGGTATCGGAACTACAAGCCCTCATGGCTGTGCAGCCTTTCATCATTTTCCATCAGGACAGAGTTTCCTTAGGAACCAATCCGTCCTTTATGCCAAAGGTGGTATCCAGGGTAGCTTTGAATCAGGCTATCCACTTACCTACCTTCTACCCTAATCCTTAAAACAAAGGGGAGAGACTACTACATTCTTTGGACATCCACAGACAGCTGCGTTATTATTTGGACAGAACAAAGCCTTTCAGAAAATCAGAACAACTCTTTGTGTCCTATGCTATAGGAGGTCAAGGGAAGCCAATTTCCAAACAGACAATCTCAAAATGGATAGCCCACTGCATACGCTTTTGTTACTCTTTTCATGGTAAAACTGTGCCTGCAGGCATCAGATCTCACTCCACAAGGGCCACAGCTACCTCTGCAGCTTTCCTCAGAGGAGTTCCTACCAAAGATATTTTGGAAGCAGCCAATTGGAGTATTGTGCATACCTTCTCCAAGCACTACCACCTACCATTATACTCCAAAACTAGAGCAGGCTTTGCCACTGCAGTCTTGCAGGGCATCCTGGCTCCTCCTAGTTCCACCTAGTGCCTACCACCCCTTTTTTAGCTTTGGGATTCTACCCATCTGTTATGACTGCAGCTGTATGCACGATGAACATAGTACAGTTTTGTACCTACCATAAATGTAGATGTTTGAGTGCTAATACAGCTGCAGTCCAGGTTTCCCTCCCTCCTTCCCCTCTTGGAACAGGCCTATTGGCTAACACCTCCTCATACAACCTGATTGGGGTATTCATTTATGGAGTATTTGCTTGCAACTACTGTTTTTTGATTATATTGCACTGCATTATTTAATAAATTTATGTATTGCCTTCCTTCTGGGGGCACCTGACATCTGGGGCAAGAAAAACTGAAGAAAATGGCATCGGCTGGTTCTTTTATACCCCTGTCGCACTGACGTCAGGGAAGAAGCGACGACAACCGACGCCGGACCTAGACTTTGGAATTCGGCCGACCGAGGACCCGCCTGACTGCAGAAGAACCCATCTGTTATGAGTGCAGCTGTATTAGCACTCGAACATCTACATTTATGGTAGGTACAAAACTGTACTTTTCCTCCCATGTTACAAAGACATGCATCTGGAAAGTTTCTTCCTGGGCCTGCACTGAAAATTGACTTGTTCCAAGTCAGACTTTACTGGTTAACAAATGTTAAAAGAAAAAAATAAATAAGTAAAAATATGCAATATTGCATAGTTATAGGAGTCGGTCAGTGGTGATTAAAAAAGATTGTGAGGAAAAAGAATGGGAAAGCGGTTTACAAAGGACCAATGGGAGGAGATATGTATGGCTTCCAAGTATGTAATAACATCTAGAATGTGAAGGATTTTTTTTCATGAAAGTGTTTGCATTGGTAATTTTATGTCTTTAGTAGACTTAAAGTTTTTACCTCCGATAGTAAATGCTGATGTATGATGAGAAAGAGAGCTATAACTGGGAACATAATTTATGGAAATGTAGATGTAGTGTGGCTTAGAGGTGTAGCTGGCTCAACCAGTGCTCTGTGTCGGTCACAGGAAGTAACACCCACCCTCTCAGCTCTTAGTGTAAAGCAAAAAAAGACTTTTTTAAACTGTAGTATGCCAGTTCCTGCTGATGGTACCCCCTACATGCGACAGCCAGGTGGCCAGATGCATGACACGGTCCCTTCCATCTGCCCGAGCTCTTCAGTGGAAGAAAAAAAAAATCCACGATCAGGTACCTGGAGCTCTTGAAATGCAGGAGCCAATCAGGACCTGTTTCTGCACCTTGCCCATGACCCTCCTTCCTCATGTTTTACTAAATAAAAAAATTTATATAGATAGATATGTATATGTGGTTGGGTCTGTATTATGTGATCGAAACTTAAAATTATCAAACACCTAAACGTCAATCACAAAATATTGAGCCCTTAACATCGAAAACGGACGTTTCCACATAGGGAAACAATGCCGTTGGCCAAAAAAAAAAAAGTTTTAAACAGAAATTAAGTGGAGGGCTTCATCCCCCACACCCCCCGATGTGGGGGGCTGTGCCCCCAACACCACCCTAACTAAATATAACAACTCTGAGATCGCTCTACAGCAGGGAAAGAACAAAATCTGCTTAATGGCCAAACGACTCGTTTCCATGTGTGGAAACATCCATTCGCAATTTTCAGACTTTGACATTTAGTGATCGACCTGTAGGTGTTCGATTAACCTAAGGTTTTGATCACGTAATAGGGAGCCGTGTGGTTTACCATCACATGACTAAAATGCATTCATGCAAGTGACACTTGTTCGAATGGATTGTTTTAGTGTTTTGACATGTTGACTTTTGTTTTGCCATAACTACAGTGTCGAAACATTCTTCTTGTACTACATCCCAGATGGCAAATGGGTTTTCTTGCTTAACTCCCGAAAATGTTGAGTGTCGAAAACCAATTTTACCATATTTGATATTTGGGAGGAGAAGTGTTTTTAAATTTTGACATTTAAGTTTGGGGTTATGACACCTTGCATGGATGCATTTCAGTCATTTGATGGTAAACCTCTTTATACATATATAGATGTATATGTATATGTTTTAAACAATAGCAAACCTCTTGCTGTAAATGTAACAAGCAGCTGTTACAGTTTTTACCCCACAGGGAACAGTACTGCAGTGCTTGGGTTTCACTTTTAACTATAGCCATTGCTACAGTTAGCTTAGACCACACATAGCACTACAGTACTCCAGGTTTTACCGCAAATTAAATAAATAAGAAAGAACAAATATTTTTACTTTTAAACTGCTGCAAATTACATGCCATGGTTGCTACAGTTTGGATCACATAGTGAGAACTGCAGCACTCAGATTTGAACACACATGCTTTTAAAAGCCGGTATGCATTGCAGAGCAATCGGGATTGTCTGATCATGTGATCCAGCATTTTGCTCCTAGGGCATTTGCCCCTTTTCCTCTGCCCTAGCAACGCCACTGGTATGGCCTTATGAAGTTTAATGCTACTGGCTGCCAAAAAAGCAATCACTAGAAATAGAAATCAAAATCTAAACCAACTGTAATTGAAGTGTTAAATACTGTAAAAGAGATGAAGAACTGCAGGTGGGATCTTTGTAAAAGGGGAGGAGCATATTACAATAAAATAAATGAGATTTACGAGAACAATACATGCTGAATAATGTTCAGGAGGATGAAAAAAGGTTTAAGGGAAGGCAAGAATTGAGAAGGTTATGTAATAGTAGAGTGAATGAAAATTGTTAAAGGAAGACATTCTTGTGTACTGCTTGAAGATAGTGGAAAATGTCACTGTTTTTTATTTTTATTAAGGTATGTGTACTCGTGTCTTGTGATTTAATAAGGATGTTTAAAAAAATGTTTGCCGAGGGGGCAAAAAATCAACACCTCACCTCCAGTTTTGAATTCTCTGTTTCTTGCATTTCAGCTGTAAACCTCATTTTGTATGGTGTGGAGTTTTTCTGTGTTTTCTCATATGAATGAGTGGTGTAGTGTTCTGACAGTTTTAAATAAAATTTTCTTTTCTTCCCAGGTTTGTGTGGCAGTATCTAGTAGTCCACAAGGGTATCTGCCATAATAATTAAAAAGAGCAAACCCTGATGAGGCTTCTGCTACTTCTGAAATGACAGTAGGGAGAGATGTTATAT